>NC_057797.1:525755201-526055201 GCF_018294505.1 Triticum aestivum
GACGCGGCTGCGGCGGCTCGTGGCGTCGACTGCGGGCGTGGGCGACGGACGGCGGTGGGTGGCGGAGAGGGCGGCGGGGCTCCCGCTTATAAAGGGGGGGTCGGGGTGGTCCGAATTGGGGAATGGGCGGCCGGCGGCGTGGCGGCGCGGGACTCCGGCGAGTATTTGCCTGGCACGGGAGGGAGGCGGCGGCGCTAGGCGGGTCGGCCTGCTCGGCTGGGCTCCGGCCCAGTCTGGCGGGAAACTAAAAAAACAGATTTCGCCGGAAAAATCCTAGAAAATAAAATAAAAATCTAAAAATACCAAAACAAATTTTCACCGTCTAAATAGAATATTTAGAACAAAATGAACATTTTCTTGAACCTTAAATGCAATTTTGAAAAATGCAAATTTTTCTAATTCAAATAAATTAGCAATAAAATCCAAATAAAAAATACCTATTTGATTTTAATATGTTCCCTCTAATATTTCATTTATTTTGGAGAAGTCATATTATCTCCTCTCATATATTTTATTAGAAATATTTTCAAAGAGGAAAAATAATTAAAAACAAATGATCCTCTTTTCAAAATTTGAGAAAACTCAAATATGAAAATAATGAAATTCCCAACTCTCTTCGTGGGTTCTTGAGTTGCTTAGAATTTTGAGGATTCGCGAAACGAATGTGGTAAAATATGATATGCGTGAATGACCTATGTATAACATTCCAAATTGAAAAGTTGGGATGTTACAAACCTACCCCCCCCCCTTAAGATGAATCTCGCCCTCGAGATTCGGGTTGGCTAGAAAATAGGTGTGGGTGATCTTTGCGTAGATCATCCTCTCGCTCCGAGGTGGCTTCATCCTCAGTATGGTGGCTCCACTGGACTTTGCAAAACTTAATAACCTTGTTGCGGGTAACTCGGCTGGCAAACTCGAGAACCTTGACTTGTTTCTCCTCATAGGTCAAATCACTATCCAACTGAATTGCTTCCAGGGGCACTGTATCTCTTAGAGCGATATCCTCCATCTCTGCATGGCACTTCTTCAACTGGGAAATGTGAAACACATCATGAACTCCTGACAGTCCTTTGGGTAACTCCAACTTGTAGGCTACCTCTCCCATACGTTCCAAAACATGGTACGGTCCTATAAATCTCGGGGCTAACTTTCCCTTGTCTCCAAATTGCTTAACTCCTCGAAGCGGTGACACACGGAGATATGCTATGTCTCCAACTTCATAGACTACCTCCTTTCGTTTTGAGTCTGCATAGCTCTTCTGTCTGGACTGTGCTACCTCCAGTCTGTCTCGAATCAGCTTAACCTTCTCTTCTGACTCTTTGATCAAATCTGGTCCAAACAACTGACGGTCTCCAACTTCATCCCACATTAATGGTGTCCTGCACCTTCGTCCATATAGGGCTTCGAACGGTGCCATCTTCAAACTGGCCTGGTAACTATTGTTGTATGAGAACTCCATGTAGGGAAAGTTGTCGTCCTAACTAGATCCATAATCTAGCGCACAGGCTCTCAACATGTCCTCCAGAATCTGATTGACTCTCGGTCTGTCCATCTGTCTGTGGATGAAAAGCGGTACTGAAATCTAGCCTGGTACCCAAAGTCTGGTGCAGCTGGTGCCAAAACATTGAAGTAAATTGCGTTCCTCTATCTGATACGATGGTCCTCGGAACTCCATGCAGACATACGATCCTGGTCATATATATCTTGGCCAACTTCGCACTTGTATAGGTGGTTTTCACTAGGATAAGGTGAGCTACTTTGGTCAAATGGTCCACTACTACCCAGATAGAATCATATCCTGATCGGGTCTTGGGTAATCCGGTGATAAAATCCATGCCAAGCTTATCCCACTTCCATTCGGGTATCCACATAGGCTACAGTAATCTTGCTAGCTTCTGATGTTCTGCCTTCACTCTCTGACATACATCACATATGCCTACATACTCGGCAATGTCCTTCTTCATTCCAGTCCACCAAAAACGCTCCTTCAAATCCAAATACATCTTGGTGTTTCCTGGGTGTATCGAGTATGGCGAGTCATGAGCTTCCTGAAGTATCAACTTCCTTATCTCTACATTATTGGGCACATAAACTCGGTCCTCAAACCACAAGGTGTCGTGCTCATCCTCACGAAAACCTTTGGTCTTACCTTCACTCATCTTCTCCTTTATCTCAGCAATTTCCTTGTCATCCTTCTAAGCTTCATGAATCTTTCCCAACAATGTAAACTAAACTTCCATTGCTACAACAAAACCTCTAGGAACAATCTCAACGAAGCTCCCTGAGATCTTCTGCTATCTCCTTTGGCAAACCTCCTGTTACTAAGGTATTGGCATAACTCTTCCGGCTCAAAGCTTCTGCTACGACATTGGCCTTGCCTGGATGATAGTGCAACTTCATATCATAATCCTTTATGAGCTCCAACCATCTCCTTTGCCTGAGATTTAACTCCTTCTGTGTGAAAATGTACTTCAAACTCTTGTGATCCGTGTACACATCACAATGGTTTCCAATAAGAAAATGTCTCCAAGTTTTGAGTGCATGCACTACATCTGCTAACTCCAAATCATGCGTGGCATAATTCAACTCATACAGTCGAAGTTGTCGTGAGGCATATGAAACAACTCTTCCATCTTGCATAAGTACACCTCCAAGTCCCAAGCAAGATGTGTCGCAATACACTTGGAAATCCTTGTGTATATCTGGCAGAATCAGCACTGGGCTATAGTCAAACGTTTCTTCAACTCCTGAAAACTCGCCTCACATTCTTCCATCCATTTGAACTTAGTGTACTTCTTCAACAAATCCATCATGGGCTTCGCAATCTTAGAGAAATTCTCAATGAATCTCCGATAATATCCTGCGAGTCCTAGAAAACTGCGGATCTCTCCAACTGAGGTGGGTGCCAACCACTCAGTGACTGACTAAACCTTGGTAGGGTCTACTGCTATACCTTCTACTGATATAACATGTACAAGGAATCCAACTTCCTTCAACCAAAACTCACACTTGCTGAACTTGGCATATAACTGATGTTCCCTGAGCTTCTCGAGAACTAAACGCAAATGCTCCTTGTGCTCCTCTTCATTCTTCGAGTATACCAGAATATCATCAATAAACACCACAACAAACTTATCCAAGAATTCCATGAATACCTTATTCATCATGCTCATGAAATAGGCAGGGGCATTAGTCAGTCCAAATGACATAATCGTGTACTCGTATAACCCGTACCTTGTGGTGAAGGATGTCTTAGGTATATCATGTTCTCAGATTTTTAGCTGGTGATATCCTGATCGCAGGTCGATCTTTGAAAACACTTTAGCTCCTTGCAACTGATCAAACAAATTATTGATCATCGGCAGTGGGTACTTGTTCTTGATCGTCACTTCGTTCAATGCTCGATAATCAACAACCATTCTCGGAGATTTATCTTTCTTCCCAACCAAGAGCACTGGGGCTCCCCATGGTGATGAACTTCGTCGAACGTAACCTTTCTCCAATTACTCCTTGATCTGCTTCTTAATCTCCTCCAGATCATTCGCGGGCATCCGATATGGTCTCTTCGATATCGGTCCGGTGCCTAGCAACAGCTCTATCAAAAACTCAATATCACGATCGGGCGGCATGCCTGGTAATTCCATTGGAAATACATCTGGGTAATCCTTCACTACAGGCACTTCTTCCTGAACAACTCCTGTGAGAGAATTTAAGTGAGTACTCTTAGGAGTATGTCTGGATACATACTTAATCCTTTTTCCCTCCGGGGTGGTGAGTAGAATTGACCTACTGGCGCAATCAATGTTTCCTCCATACTTCGATAACCAATCCATCCCCAGTATCACATCCAATCCTTGGGATTCCAAAATTATTAGGTCTGAAGGGAAAACATGGCTGCCAATGGTTAAGGGTAACCGGTCGCACCATCGGATGGCCATATACTCTGCACTTCGTGAGATTACTAGCAAAGGTGTCCTAAGGGCTAAGGTGGATAACTTAAACTTGTCCACAAATCCCCTTGAAATGTATGAATGCGATGCACCAGTATCAAAAGAACGAGAGCAGTAAATGACTTAATAAAAAACTTACCGATAACCGCATCTGGTTGCTCTTCAACCTCCTCCACGTTCACGTGGTTCACTTGTCCCCTGTTGAAAGGGTTGGGCTTCTTCCTAGAGCTTCCATTACCATTGTCATTCATCAACTTTGGACAATCATTGGCATAGTGCCCATTCTTCCCGCACTTGAAACAGGTAACGTGACTTTAGTCCTTCTTGGTGGGTGTGGCTGGGTTAGAGCGGTTCTGATTGGTGCTTGCTCCATTCCCATTCCCACTCTTTGGGCCATTGTGGTTATGAGAACTTCCTCCATTGTGAGTGTGGCCTCCATGATTATGGGTGTATCCTCCTGAGTTCGGGGTAAAACGAGCCTTCTGCGATGCTCCTGCATTGTACTTCCCTTGTCCATACTTCCTCTTGCGGCTCTCAATCTGCTGCTGCTTTCCTTCGATCATTAGAGCCTTATCAACCAACTCCTGGTAGTTGTTGAATGTTGCCACCATTAACTGCATGCTCATCTCATCATTCAGACCTTCCATAAACTTCTCCTGCTTCGTGTCATCCGTGGCCACATCATCTGGGGCATAGCAAGATAACTTGCTAAACTCATCCACGTACTGAGCTACAGTATGATTCCCCTGCTGTAAGTTGCGAAACTCACGCTTCTTCATGCTCATAGCTCCTGTTGAGACATGGGTTGTGTGGAAAGCTTGCTGAAACTGCTCCCAAGTGACATTGGCTATAGGAAAAGTGGTTGTGTAATTCTCCCACCATGCGGCTGCGGGTCCATCCAATTGGTGTGCGGCAAAACGCACCTTCTCAGCATCTGTGCAACCGGCAGTGGTTAACTCCCTTCCAATCCGGCGTAGCCAGTCATCCGCCACTATGGGCTCAGTGCTACTGGAAAACACCGGTGGCTGTAACCTCAGAAAACGGGCTAAGTTGTCGACTGGAGGTGGTGGCGGTGGGTTGTTGTTGTTATTGTTGTTGTTGTTGTTGTTTTTGTTGTTGTTGTTGTTGTTGTTGTTGTTGTTGTTGTTGTTGTTGTTGTTGTTGTTGTTGTTGTTGTTGTTGCCTTGGTTCTGAACTAACAACTGCATCAAGGCATTCTGCTGCTGGATCAACTGAGTGAGCTCCGCTGGGAAGACAAATCCGGGGTCACGTCTCGGAGGCATCTGGTGGGTTTAGAGGGAAGAGATTAGAATAGAATGAGGTCTAAGGAGAAAGCACTACCCATATGCACATGAGACAAACATAATCATATCATATCACTCAATCAATCAAGCAAGGGCATACAATCGATCTAACTATTGTTACAGTGCTCGGACTATTTTATATACATGGGGGAACACTACTGATCAACTGGTGGTCTACAAGAAATTTTGATCGGTGGAAGACTCCATGATATCCGCTCCAGCTTCGTCTTCATAGTCATCATCACAACCATCAGGGTCGGAGTCGATGTCGTCGATGATGATGTAGTCTTCAGAACGAATCTCCTTGGGTTTGTCGTCTTCTCCTCCTGGCGCGGGGTCTCCCATAAAAACTCCTAGATTCCTCATCAGGTCGTCATTCTTCTCCAGAAGTATCGTCATTTCCTCCTCATATCCATCGCGTGTAAACTTGAGTTCCTCTTCCAGATCTGTGATCCTGGTCATCGCCTTCTTCAAATCTATCATACTTGCGCACATCTGGTTCTCCTGGCGACGTATGTGATGGTTTAACTCCTGGATGAATGCTGCAATGGACCTGTCCTTCCTGGTGCTGATCATCTCCCATTGCTCATCTCGGTGCTCACATATCTGGTAGATAGTGTCCTTAAGCTCCTTGTGATAAACTTCGCCGATGCGTCCCACGGTGATGTGGGCTGCCATGCTCTTTCCTAGACTCTAGGTTGGTGCATCAAAGGAAAACTCTATGGGCTTAGTGACTGGCGTGAATGTCCTTCCTGGAACTTAAACTCGAATCATCCAACGTTCCTCTTCTGGTAGTGTGGTGGTGTAGGTCCCGGTGAAGCTTGGTATTCCGATGTTCGGGTACCTAGTGACTTCCTTCAAGTGTCGTCCAAACGGGGTGTCTTCATCCGGCTGTGTAAACTTGTTCCTTGAGTCCGTCATCCTAAAGAGTAGAAAATGGAGAGGAGTCAGAAATGAGTAGGGAAGAGTGATCTATGGCTCATCTTAGTGGTCGTGTCCTACATTCAGCGTGTCCTCTGATACCATCTTGTAGCGACCCAACCTCAGATGGTTAAGTCTCTGTGCTTCAGTGTCATCCCTGGATCGGTAATGCTGACACACACAGTACTCGAAGGATTTATAGCAGAGTAGCAATCACACACTTATTACATCGAATGTCTCAAAAGAGAACTTATTTCAATAAATATGGCTTAAGGCCATCTAAATACGATAACAATGGAAGTCTCGGAAGATAAAGTGAGTCCATCAACTCCAATGGCATAGCTGAGTGCATGACAACCAACCTATGGAACCTTACTCGTCGTTTCAAAAGTTTGCAACATGATACGTTGCAGCCCAAAAACGGGTCAGCACATGGAATATGCTGGCATAGTAACACAGTAGAGCAAAGAATAGATAAATGATATCACTACATGCATATATGGCCGGTGGAGGCTCTATGGTTACAATGTTTTTGCAAAAAGCCAATTTTTCCCTACAACAAAGGAATATATTTTTTAACTATCATGGTAGTTGAAACAACATTCAGAATGGTACCCCCATCTCAATCCCAATTAAAAGTAATTATCATCCCAACCAATTAATTTAAAGTGATGAGATCCATAGGATAATTCAAAAACCAGATACTCAAGATGTCCATAACTGGGGACTCGGCTAACCATGATTAGTTTGTACACTCTGCAGAGGTTTGCACACTTTTCCCCACAAGACTCGATCTCCTCCGTTGGATTTCTCGCACTACATGGTGTTTGAGAAACGGATGACCAGGACACGGTGTTTCAGAAGCATTAACTCTAACCACGGGTAGACCGTACCAACCTACATCCCGTACATCTGCTAGTCTACCAGTGGAAGAGGTCATGCAACCTACTCAACTATGCTAGAGCCCATAATAGCTTGTGGCTGCACACGGAAGTTTCAAGCATGAATAATCTTATGATCCCTTTGAGCCTGGGTGGCAGACCATAGGAGGATCACACGGTATAACCCCGGGATCTCCTAGGACAACACTAGTATAACCCCCGGTGCCCACAAGCAATCCACCCAGATGTGTATTAAAGTTGCCACCTTAAGTTGAACCATTAGTTAACAAACTCACATCTGTCATGCATACTCTCAAACCCAAACCACGTCTACGAGCATAGCATGGCAATATAAGCATAATGTAGAAGTAACTCCCAAGGGTTTGGTAATAAACAGGGCAATAGGTTCCACCTCATCAACTACTTCCCAGACCCACATGTTAAGAGATCCTACTCATGCAATGTTTGAGGGTTGAAACTAATGCATAAAACTGGGTATGAAGGAGTATGATCAATGTGTTACTTGCCTTGCTGACGATCTACATATCCTAAAGACTCGTAGTAGCATGCTTCGCACTCTGGGTAATCTATTGCAAACAAACAATAGCATACATAAGCAATCAAGCAAAGATGCATGGGGAAAACTTCAAATAAGAAGATCTAACCAGAAAGTTCAACTGCAGAACTCCGGTTTGCAAAAAAGAATCAAATCAAATGGAGCAACAAAACTCAAACTACGAAAGAAACAAGATCCGATTACTAATCTGGACTAAAGTCAAATTTTACAGTACCAAAATCTTGTTCAAGTTGGTTAAACATAAAGAGGGCTTCGAGACAAAGATCTAGGCGCTTGTTTCACCTGATTTGGATAAATGAGCGAAAATATAAACTAAAACGAAGATTAGGGAAGGAATCACGACTCAAAATAATCGCGGAAAAACCCTGGAAAATAAAATGAGACGAACAGGCTAACAAACGAACGTTCATTGTTTGTGGCTAACTGACGAACAGCGTTCGTTAAAAAGAACGAACGGACGAGCGTCTGCTAAACAACTAAGCCGGAAAAAAACTAACCGATCTATTAAAAAAATAGATCTTGGGTTTCAAAAGAAAACCGGTCGGTTAACAAAAAAATGACGAACGGCGGCGGCCGCGATAGCTACCTCCGGCGAGACGTCGGCGGGGCAGGGTGGCGTCGACGGGGCTCCGGCGGTGAGGGGCGACGGCGGGGCGGCTGTGGCGGCGGGCGACGCGGCTGTGGCGGAGGGCGACACGGCTGTGGCGGCGGGCGACGCGGCAGCGGCGGCTTGCGGCTTCGGCTGCGGGCGCGGGCGACGGGCGGCGGTGGGTGGCGGAGAGGGCGGCGGGGCTCCCGCTTATAAAGGGGGGGTCGGGGTGGTCCGTCTTGGGGAAGGGGGGCGGCCGGCAGCGTGGCGGCGCGGGACTCCGGCAAGTTCGAGTCGGGCACGGGAGGGAGGCAGGGGCGCTAGGCGGGCCGGCCTGCTTGGCTGGGCTCTGGCCCAGTCGGGCGGGAAACTTTTTTTAAAATAGATTTCACCGAAAAAAACCTAGAAAATAAAATCAAAATATCAAAATATCAAAACAAATTTTCACCGACTAAATAGAATATTTAGAACAAAGTGAACATTTTCTTGGCCCTATAATGCAATTTTGAAAATGCAAATTTTTCTAATTCAAATAAAATAGCAATAAAATCCAAATAAAAAATACTTATTTGATTTTAATATTTTCCCTCTAATATTTCATTTATTTTGGAGAAGTCATATTATCTCCTCTCATATATTTTAATTAGAAATATTTTTGAAGAGGAAAAATAATTAAAACCAAATGATCCTCTTTTCAAAATTTGAGAAAACTCAAATATGAAAATAACGAAATTCCCAACTCTCTCCGTGGGTCCTTGAGTTGCTTAGAATTTCGAGGATTCGCGAAACGAATGCAGTAAAATAGGATATGCATGAATGACCTATGTATAACATTCCAAATTGAAAATTTGGGATGTTACATGTACTCATTGAAAAAATTTATCAAGCGTCTTGATCTATCTCTATAGATCTTGATGCCCAATATGTAAGTAGCTTAACCGAGGTCTTTCTTTCGAAAAACTCCTTTCAAATACTCCGTTATGCTTTCCAGAAAATTCCACATCATTTTCGATCAACAATATGTCATTCGAATATACTTATCAGAAAAGGATGTAGTGCTTCCACTCACTTTCTTGTAAATACAGGCTTCACCGCAAGTCTGTATATAACTATATGCTTTGATCAACTTATCAAAGCTATATTCCAACTCTGAGATGCTTTCTCCAGTCCATAGATGGATCGCTGGAGTTTGTACACTTTGTTAGCACCTTTAGGATCGACAAAAACCTCTTGGTTGCATCATATACAACTCTTCTTTAAAGAATCCATTAAGGAATGCAATTTTGTCGTCCATTTGCCAGATTTCATAAAATGCAGTAATTGCTAACATGATTCAGACATACTTAAGCATCGCTACGGGTGAGAAGGTATCATCGTAGTCAACTCCTTGAACTTGTCAAAAACCTTTCGCCACAAGTCGAGCTTTGTAGACAGTAATATTACCGTCAGCGTCAGTCTTCTTCTTGAAGATCCATTTATTCTCTATTACTTGCCGATCAACGAGCAAGTCCACCAAAGTCCATACTTTGTTCTCATACATTCCATCTCATATTTCATGGCCTCAAGCCATTTTGCGGAGTCTGGGCTCATCATCATTCCTTGTAGTTCGTAGGTTTATCATGGTCCGGTAACATAACTTCCAAAATAGGATTACCATACCACTCTGGTTCATACCGTACTCTGGATCACCTACGAGGTTCGGTAGTAACTTGATCTGAAGTTTCACGATCATCATCATTAGCTTCGTCACTAATTGGTGTAGGAATCACTGGAACTGATTTCTATGATGAACTACTTTCCAATAAGGGAGCAGGTACAATTACCTCAAATTCTACTTTCCTCTCACTCACTTCTGTCGAGAGAAAACTCCTTCTCTAGAAAGGATCCACTCTTAGCAACAAAGATCTTGCCTTCGGATCTGTGATAGATGGTGTACCCAACAGTTTCCTTTGGGTATCCTATGAAGACACATTTCTCTGAATTGGGTTCGAGCTTATCAGGTTGAAGCTTTTTCACATAAGCATCATAGCCCCAAACTTTAAGAAACAACAGCTTTGGTTTCTTGCTAAACCACTGTTCATATGGTGTCGCCTCAACGGATTTAGATGGTGCCCTATTTAACATGAATGCGGTTGTCTCTAATGCATAACCCCAAAACGATAGCGGTAAATCAGTAAGAGACATCATGGATCGCACCATATCTAATAAAGTACGGTTACGACGTTCGGACACACCATTACGATGTGGTGTTCCAGGTGGCGTGAGCTGCGAAAACTATTCCACATTGTTTCAAATGAAGACCAAACTCGTAACTCAAATACTCACCTCCATGATCAGATCGTAGAAACTTTATTTCCTTGTTACGATGATTTTCCACTTCACTCTTAAATTCTTTGAACTTTTCAAATGTTCCAGACTTATGTTTCATCAAATAGATATACCGATATATGCTCATCTGTGAAGGCCAAAAAATAACGATATCCGCTGCGAGCCTCAACACTCATCAGACCGCATACATCAGTATGTATTATTTCCAATAAGTCAGTTGCTCGCTCCATTGTTCCGAGAATGGAGTTTTAGTCATCTTGCCCATGAGGCATGGTTTACAAGCATCAAGTGATTCCAAAAGCCCATCAGCATGGAGTTTCTTCATGCGCTTTACACCAATATGACCTAAACGGTAGTGCCACAAGTATGTTGCACTATCATTATCAAGTTTGCATATTTTGGCATCAATATTATGAATATGTGTATCGATACGGTCAAGATTCAACAAACCATTTATATTAAGTGTATGACCATAGAAGGTTTTATTCAAGTAAACAGAACAACAATTATTCTTTGACTTAAATGAATAACCGTATTGCATTAAACATGATCCAATCATATTCATGCTCAACGCAAACACCAAATAACATTTATTTTAGGTTCAACACTTATCCCGAAGGTAAAAGGAGTGTGCGATGGTGATCTTATCAACCTTGGAATCATTTCCAACGTACATCGTCACCTTGCCCTTAACTAGTCGTTATTCATTTTGCAACTCCTATTTCAAGTTAGTAATCTTAGCAACTGAACTGGTATCAAATACCTAGGGGTTACTATGAACACTAGTAAAGTACACATCAATAATCTGTATATCAAATATACCTTTGTTCTCTTTTCCATCCTTCTTATCTGCCAAATGTTTGGGGTAGTTCCGCTTCCAATGACCATTCCCTTTGTAGTAGAAGCAGTCAGTTTCAGGCTTAGGTCTAGCTTTGGGCTTCTTCATGGGAGTGGCAACTTGCTTGCCATTCTTCTTGAAGTTCCCTTTCTTTCCCTCGCCCTTTTACTTGAAACTAGTGGTCTTGACAACAATCAACACTTGATGTTTTTCCTTGATTTCTACCTTCGCCGATTTCAGCATCGCAAAGAGCTTGGGAATCGTTTTTGTTATCCATTGCATATTATAGTTCATCACGAAGTTCTAGTAACTTGGTGATAGTGACTAGAGAACTCTGTCAATCACTATCTTATCTGGAAGATTAACTCCCACTTGATTCAAGCGATTGTAGTACTCAGACAATCTGAGCACATGCTCACTGGTTGAGCTATTCTCCTCCATCTTGTAGGCAAAATACTTGTTACAGGTCTCATAAATCTTGACTCGGGCATGAGTCTGAAATACTAATTTCAACTCTTGGAACATCTTATATGCTCCGTGGCATTCAAAACATTTTTGAAGTCTCGGTTCCAAGCCATAAAGCATGGTGCACTAAACTATCAAGTAGTCGTCATATCGAGCTTGCCAAATATTCATAACATCTGCATCTGCTCCTGCAATAGGTCTGTCACCTAACGGTGCATCAAGGACATAATTCTTCTGTGCAGCAATGAGGATAATTCTCAGATCATGGACCCAGTCCGCATCATTGCTACTATCATCTTTCAACATAGTTTTTCTCTAGGAACATATCATAAATCAGGGGAGCTATACGCGAGCTATTGATATACAACATAATTTGCAAATACTATCAGGGTTAAGTTCATGATAAATTAAAGTTCAATTAATCATATTGCTTAACAACTCCCACTTAGATAGACATCCCTCTAGTCATCTAACTGATCACGTGATCCATATCAACTAAACCATGCCCGATCATCACGTGAGATGGAGTAGCTTTCAATGGTGAACATCACAATGTTGATCATATCTAGTATATGATTCATGTTCGACCTTTCGATCTCAGTGTTCCCAGGCCATATCTGCATATGCTAGGATCGTCAAGTTTAACCCAAGTATTTTGCTTGTGCAAAACTGGCTTGCACCCGTTGTATGTGAACGTAGAGCTTATCACACCTGATCATCATGTGGTGTCTCGGCACGACGAACTATAGCAACGGTGCATACTCAGGGAGAACACTTATACCTTGAAATTTAGTGAGAGATCATCTTATAATGCTATCGCCGTACTAAGCAAAATAAGACGCATAAAAGATAAACATCACATGCAATCAATATAAGTGATATGATATGGCCATCATCATCTTTTGCATTTGATCTCCATCTCCAAAGCACCGTCATGATCACCATCGTCACTAGCTTGACACCTTGATCTCCATCGTAGCATCATTGTCATCTCACCAACTATTGCTTCCACGACTACCGCTACCGCTTAGTGATAAAGTAAAGCAATTACATAGCGATTGCATTTCATACAATAAAGCGACAACCATATGGCTCCTGCCAGTTGCCGACAACTGTGTTACAAAACATGATCATCTCATACAAAAATTTATATAATCATGTCTTGACCATATCACATCACAACATGCCCTGCAAAAACAAGTTAGACATCATCTACTTTGTTGTTGCAAATTTTACGTGGCTGCTACGGGCTTACCAAGAACCGTTCTTACCTACACATCAAAAACCACAACGAGTTTTCATCAAGTGTGCTGTTTTAACCTTCAACAAGGACCGGGGGTAGTTACACTTGATTCAGCTAAATCTGGAGAAATAGACACCCACTAGCCACTTGTGTGAGAAGCACATCGGTAGAACTAGTCTCATGAACGCGGTCATGTAATGTCGGTCTGGTCGCTTCATCCAACAATACCGCCAAATAAAAGTATGACATGCTGGTAAGCAGTATGACTATTATCGCCCACAACTCTTTGTGTTCTACTCATGCATATAACATCTACGCATAGACCTGGCTTGGATGCCACTGTTGAAGGAAATATGCCCTAGAGGCACTAATAAAGTTATTATTTATTTCCTTATATCATTATAAATGTTTATTATTCATGCTAGAATTGTATTAACCGGAAACATAATACATGTGTGAATACATAGACAAACAGTATGTCACTAGTATGCCTCTACTTGACTAGCTCATTGATCAAAGATGGTTATGTTTCCTAACCATAGACATGAGTTGTCATTTGATTAACGGGATCACATCATTAGGAGAATGATGGTGATTGACTTGACCCATTCTGTTAGCTTAGCACTTGATCGTTTAGTTTGTTGCTATTGCTTTCTTCATGACTTATACATGTTCCTATGACTATGAGATTATGCAACTCCCGTTTACCGGAGGAACACTTTGTGTGCTACCAAACGTCACAACGTAACTGGGTGATTATAAAGGTGCTCTACAGGTGTCCCCAAAGGTACTTGTTGGGTTGGCGTATTTCGAGATTAGGATTTGTCACTCCGATTGTCGGAGAGGTATCTCTGGGCCCTGTCGGTAATGCACATCACTTAAGCCTTGCAAGCATTGCAACTAATGAGTTAGTTGTGGGATGATGTATTACGGAACTAGTAAAGAGACTTGCCGGTAACGAGATTGAACTAGGTATTGAGATACCGACGATCGAATCTCAAGCAAGTAACATACCGATGACAAAGGGAACAACGTATGTAGTTATGCGGTCTGACCGATAAAGATGTTCGTAGAATATGTGGGAGCCAATATGAGCATCCAGGTTCCACTATTGGTTATTGACCGGAGACGTGTCTCGGTCATGTCTACATAGATCTCGAACCCGTAGGGTCCGCACGCTTAAAGTTCGATGACGGCTATATTATGAGTTTATGTGTTTTGATGTACCGAAGGAGTTCGGAGTCCCGGATGAGATCGGGGACATGACGAGGAGTCTTGAAATGGTCGAGACATAAAGATCGATATATTGGACGACTATATTCGGACATCGAAAGGTTCCGAGTGATTCAGGTATTTTCGGGAGTACCAGGGAGTTACGGGAATTCGTATTGGGCCTTAATGGGCCATACGGGAAAGGAGAGAAAGGCCTCAAAGGGTGGTCGCACCCCTCCCCATGGGCTGGTCCGTATTGGACTAGGGAGGGGGGCACCCCCTACCTTCCCTCTCCTTTTCCCTTCCCTTTCCTTCTCTCCTACTCCTACTACTTGGAAGGGATCCTAGTTCTACTAGGAAAGGGGGAATCCTACTCCCGGTGGGAGTAGGACTCCCCTAGGGCGAGCCATAGAGAGGGTCAGCCCCTCCCCTCCTCCACTCCTTTATATACGTGGCCAAGGGGCACCCCATAGACACAACAATTGATCTCTTGATCTCTTAGCCGTGTGCGGTGCCCCCCTCCACCATAATCCACCTCAATCATACCGTAGCGGTGCTTAGGTGAAGCCCTACGTCGGTAGAACATCATCATCGTCACCACGCCGTCGTGCTGACGAAACTCTCCCTCAACACTCGGCTGAATCGGAGTTCGAGGGACGTCATCGAGTTGAACGTGTGCAGAACTCGGAGGTGTCGTGCATTCGGTACTTGATCGGTCGGATCATGAAGACGTACGACTACATCAACCACGTTGTGCTAACGCTTCCGTTTTTGGTCTACGAGGGTACGTGGACAACACTCTCCCCTCGCATTGCTATGCATCACCATGATCTTGCATGTGCGTAGGAAAATATTTGAAATTACTACGTTCCCCAACAGTGGCATCCGAGCCAGGTTTTATGCGTAGATGTCATATGCACGAGTAGAACACAAGTGAGTTGTGGGCGATATAAGTCATACTGCTTACCAGCATGTCATACTTTGGTTCGGCGGTATTGTTGGATGAAGCGGCCCGGACCGACATTACGCGTACGCTTACGCGAGACTGGTTCTACCGACATGCTTTGCACACAGGTGGCTGGCGGGTGTCAGTTTCTCCAACTTTAGTTGAATCGAGTATGGCTACGCCCGGTCCTTGAGAAGGTTAAAACAGCACCAACTTGACAAACTATCGTTGTGGTTTTGATGTGTAGGTAAGAACGGTTCTTGCTAAGCCCGTAGCAGCCACATAAAACATGCAACAATAAAGTAGAGGACGTCTAACTTGTTTTTGCAGCGCCTGTTGTGATGTGATATGGTCAAGACGTGATGAGATATAAGTTGTTGTATGAGATGATCATGTTTTGTTGAAGTTATCGGCAACTGGAAAAAGCCTTATGGTTGTCTCTCTATTGCATAAGATGCAAGCGCCAAATAATTGCTTTACTTTATCGCTATGCGATAGCAATAGTTGCAAGAGCAATAGTTGGCGAGACGACCATGTGATGACACATTGATATAGATCAAGATGATGGAGATCATGGTGTCATGCCGGTGATGATGGAGATCATGACGATGCTTTGGAGATGGAGATCAAAGGCACAAGATGATGGTGGCCATATCATGTCACATATTTTGATTTCATGTGATGTTTATCTTTTATACATCTTATTTTGCTTAGTTCGATGGTAGCTTCATAAGATGATCTCTCACTAATTATCAAGGTACAAGTGTTCTCCCTGAGTATGCACCATTGCGAAAGTTCTTCATGCTGAGACACCACGTGATGATCGGGTGTGATAGGCTCTACGTTCAAATACAACGGGTGCAAAACAGATGCACACGCGGAATACTCAGGTTAAACTTGACGAGCCTAGCATATAACAGATATGGCCTCGGAATACGGAGACCGAAAGGTCGAGCGTGAATCATATAGTAGATATGATCAACATAGTGATGTTCACCATTGAAACTACTCCATCTCACGTGATGATCGGACATGGTTTAGTTGATTTGGATCATGTGATCACTTAGAGGATTAGAGGGATGTCTATCTAAGTGGGAGTTCTTAAGTAATATGATTAATTGAACTTTAATTTATCATGAACTTAGTCCTGGTAGTATTAGCATATCTATGTTGTAGATCAGTAGCTCACGTTGTTGCTTCCCTATGTTATATATATGTTCCTAGAGAAAACTAAGTTGAAAAATGTTAGTAACAATGATGCGGATTGGATCCGTGATCTGAGGTTTATCCTCATTGCTGCACAGAAGAATTATGTCCTTGATGCACCGCTAGGTGACAGACCTATTGCAGGAGCAGATGCAGACGTTATGAACGTTTGGCTAGCTCAATATGATGACTACTTGATAGTTTAGTGCACCATGCTTAACAGCTTAGAATCAGGACTTCAAAGACGTTTTGAATGTCATGGACCATATGAGATGTTCCAGAAGTTGAAGTTAATATTTCAAGCAAATACCCGGGTTGAGAGATATGAGGTCTCCAACAAGTTCTATAGCTAAAAAGATGGAGGAGAATAGCTCAAGCAGTGAGCATGTGCTCAGATTGTCTGGGTACTACAATCGCTTGAATCAAGTGGGAGTTAATCTTCCAGGTAAAATAGTGATTGACAGAATTCTCTAGTCACCATCACCAAGTTAGTAGAACTTCGTGATAAACTATAGTATGCAAGGGATGATGTAAACGATTCCCGAGCTTTTCATGATGATGAAATCGATGAAGGTAGAAATCAAGAAAAAGCATCAAGTGTTGATGATTAACAAGAGCACTAGTTTCAAGAAAAGGGCAAAGGGAAAGAAAGGGAACTTCAAGAAGAACGGCAAGCAAGTTGCTGCTCAAGTGAAGAAGCCCAAGTCTGGACCTAAGCCTGAGACTAAGTGCTTCTACTACAAAGGGACTGGTCACTGAAAGCGGAACTGGCCCAAATATTTGGCGGATAAGAAGGATGGCAAAGTGAACAAAGGTATATTTGATATACAGATTATTGATGTGTATTTTACTAGTGTTCGTAGCAACCCCTCGGTATTTGATACTAGTTCAGTTGCTAAGAGTAGTAACTCGAAACGGGAGTTGCAGAATGAACAGAGACTAGTTAAGGGTGAAGTGACGATGTGTGTTGGAAGTGGTTCCAAGATTGATATGATCATCATCGCACACTTCCTATACTTCCGGGATTAGTGTTGAACCTAAATAAGTGTTATTTGGTGTTTGCGTTGAGCATGAATATGATTTGATCATGTTTATTGCAATACGGTTATTCATTTAAGTAAGAGAATAAATTGTTGTTTTGTTTACATGAATAAAACCTTATATGGTTACACACTCAATGAAAATGGTTCGTTGGATCTCGATCGTAGTGATACACATATTCATAATATTGAAACCAAAAGATGCAAAGTTAATAATGATAGTGCAACTTATTTGTGGCACTGCCGTTTAGGTCATATTGGTGTAAAGCGCATGAAGAAAATCCATGCTGATGGGCTTTTGGAATCACTTGATTATGAATCAGTTGATCCTGGCGAACCATGCCTCTTGGGCAAGATGACTAAGACTCCGTTCTCCAGAACAATGGACTGAGCAACAGATTTGTTGGAAATCATACATACTGATGTATGTGGTCCGATGAATATTGAGGCTCGCGGCAGGTATCATTATTTTCTGATCTTCGCAGATGATTTGAGCAGATATGAGTATATCTACTTGATGAAACACAAATTTGAAACATTTGAAAAGTTCGAAGAATTTCAGAGTGAAGTGGAGAATCATCGTAACAAAAATAAAAGTTTCTACGATATGATCGCAGAAGGAAAATATTTGAGTTACGAGTTTGGCCTTCAGTTAAAACAATGTGAAATAGTTTCACTACTCACGCCACCTGGAACACCACAGTGTAATGGTGTGTCCGAACGTCGTAACCGTGCTTTATTAGATATGGTGCAATCTATGATGTCTCTTACCAATTTACCACTATCATTTTGGGGTTATGCATTAGAGACAGCTATATTCACGTTAAATAGGGCACCATCTAAATCCGTTGAGACGACACCGTATGAACTATGGTTTGGCAAGAAATCTAAGCTGTCATTTCTTAAAGTTTGAGGTTGCAATGCTTATGTGAAAAAGTTTCAACCTGATAAGCTCAAACCAAAATTGGAGAAGTGCGTCTTCATAGGATACCCAAAAGAAAATGTTGGGTACACCTTCTATCACAGATCCGAAGGCAAGATATTCGTTGCTGAGAATGGATCCTTTCTAGAGAAGGAGTTTCTCTCGAAAGAAGTGAGTGGGAGGAAAGTAGAACTTGATGAGGTAATTGTACCTGCTCCCTTATTGGAAAGTAGTTCATCACAGAAATCTGTTCCTGTGACTACTACACCAATTAGTGAGGAAGCTGATGATGATGATCATGTAACTTCAGATCAAGCTATTACCGGAACCTCGTAGGTAAACCAGAGTGAGATACACACCAAAGTGGTACGGTAATCCTGTTCTGGAGGTCATGTTACTTGACCATGATGAGTCTACAAACTATGAGGAAGCGATGATGAGCCCAGATTCCACGAAATGGCTTGAGGCCATGAACTCTGAGATGAGATCCATGTATGAGAACAAAGTATGGACTTTGATTGACTTGCCCATTGATCGGCGAGCCACTGAGATTAAATGGATCTTCAAGAGGAAGACAGACGCTAATAGTAGTGTTACTATCTACAAAGCTAGAATTGTTGCAAAAAGGTTTTCGACAAGTTAAAGGTGTTGACTATGATGAGAGTTTCTCACTCGTATCTATGCTTAAGTCTGTCCGAATCATGTTAGCAATTGCCACATTTTATGAAATCTGGCAAATGGATAAACAAAACTACATTCCTTAATGGATTTATTAAAGAAGAGTTGTATATGATGCAACAAGAAAGTTTTGTCAATCCTAAAGGTGCTAACAAAATATGCAAGCTCCAGCGATCCATCTATGGACTAGTGCAAGCATCTCGGAGTTGGAATATACGCTTTGATAAGTTGATCAAAGCATATAGTTTTATACAGACTTGTGGTGAAGCCTGAGAAAGTGAGTGGGAGCACTACAACATTTCTGATAAGTATATGTGAATGACATATTGTTGATCGGAGATAATGTAGAATTATTCTGCAAAGCATAAAGGAGTGTTTGAAAGGAGTTTTTCAAAGAAAGACCTCGGTGAAGCTACTTACATATTGAGCATCAAGATCTATAGAGATAGATCAAGATGCTTGATAAGTTTTTCAATGAGTACATATCTTGACAAGATTTTGAAGTAGTTCAAAATGGAACAGTCAAAGAAAGAGTTCTTGCCTGTGTTACAAGGTGTGAAACGGAGTAAGACTCAAAGCCCGACCACGGCAGAAGATAGAAAGAGAATGAAAGTCATTCCCTATGCCTTGGCCATAGGTTCTATAAAATATGCCATGCTGTGTACCAGATCTATTGTATACCCTACACTGTTTTTGGCAAGGGGTACAATAGTGATCTAGGAGTAGATCACTGGATAGCGGTCAAAATTATCCTTAGTGGAATAAGGATATGTTTCTCGATTATGTAGGTGACAAAAAGGTTCATCATAAAGGGTTACGTCGATGCAAATTTTGACATTGATCCAGATGACTCTAAATCTCAATTTGGATACATATTGAAAGTGGGAGCAATTAGCTAGAGTAGCTCCATGCAGAGCATTGTTGACACAGAAATTTGCAAAATACTTACGGATCTGAATGTGGCAGACCTGTTGACTAAACTTCTCTCACAAGCAAAACATGATCACACCTTAGTACTCTTTGGGTGTTAATCACATAGCGATGTGAACTAGATTATTGACTCTAGTAAACCCTTTGGGTGTTGGTCACATGTCGATGTGAACTATGGGTGTTAATCACATGGTGATGTGAACTATTGGTATTAAATCACATGGCGATGTGAACTAGATTATTGACTCTAGTGAAAGTGAGAGACTGAAGGAAATATGCCCTAGAGGCAATAATAAAGTTATTATTTGTTTCCTTATATCATGATAAATGTTTATTATTCATGCTAGAATTGTATTAACCGGAAACATAATACATGTGTGAATACATAGACAAACAGTATGTCACTAGTATGCCTCTACTTGACTAGCTCATTGATCAAAGATGGTTATGTTTCCTAACCATAGACATGAGTTGTCATTTGATTAATGGGATCACATCATTAGGAGAATGATGTGATTGACTTGACTCATTCCGTTAGCTTAGCACTTGATCGTTTAGTTTGTTGCTATTGCTTTCTTCATGACTTATACATGTTCCTATGACTATGAGATTATGCAACTCCCGTTTACCGGAGGAACACTTTGTGTGATACCAAACGTTACAACGTAACTGGGTGATTATAAAGGTGCTCTACAGGTGTCTCCAAAGGTACTTGTTGGGTTGGCGTATTTCGATATTAGGATTTGTCACTCCGATTGTCGGAGAGGTATCTCTGGGCCCTCTCGGTAATGCACATCACTTAAGCCTTGCAAGCATTGCAACTAATGAGTTAGTTGTGGGATGATGTATTACAGAACAAGTAAAGAGACTTGCCGGTAACGAGATTGAACTAGGTATTGAGATACCGACGATCGAATCTCGGGCAAGTAACATACCGATGACAAAGGGAACAACGTATGTTGTTATGTGGTCTGACCGATAAAGATCTTCATAGAATATGTGGGAGCCAATATGAGCATCTAGGTTCCGCTATTGGTTTTTGACCGGAGACGTGTCTCGGTCATGTCTACATTGTTCTCGAACCCGTAGGGTCCGCACGCTTAAGGTTTCGATGACAGTTATATTATGAGTTTATGAGTTTTGATGTACCGAAGGAGTTTGGAGTCCCGGATGAGATCGGAGACATGACGAGGATTCTCGAAATGGTCGAGACGTAAAGATCGATATATTGGATGACTATATTCGGACATCGGAAAGGTTCCGAGTGATTCGGATATTTTTCGGAGTACGGAGAGTTACGGGAATTCGCCGGGGAGTATATGGGCCTTATTGGGCCATATGGGAATAGAGGAGAGAGGCCAAAAGGAAGGAGGCGCGCCCCCCTCTGGTCCGAATTGGACAAGGGGTGCGCACACTTAAAGTTCGATGACGGTTATATTATGAGTTTATGTGTTTTGATGTACCGAAGGAGTTCGGAGTCCCAGATGAGATCGGGGACATGACGAGGAGTCTTGAAATGGTCGAGACGTAAAGATCGATATATTGGACGACTATATTCGGACATCAGAAAGGTTCCGAGTGATTCGGGTATTTTCGGGAGTACCGGGGAGTTACGGGAATTCGTATTGGGCCTTAATGGGCTATACGGGAAAGGAGAGAAAGGCCTCAAAGGGTGGCCGCACCCCTCCCCATGGGCTGGTCCGTATTGGACTAGGGAGGGGGGAGACCCCTTCCTTCCTTCTCCTTTTCCCTTCCCTTTCCTTCTCTCCTACTCCTACTACTTGGAAGGGATCCTAGTTCTACTAGGAAAGGGGGAATCCTACTCCCGGTGGGAGTAGGACTCCCTTAGGGCGCGCCATAGAGAGGGCCAGCCCCTCCCCTCCTCCACTCCTTTATATACGTGGCCAGGGGGCACCCCATAGACACAACAATTGATCTCTTGATCTCTTAGCCATGTGAGGTGCCCCCCTCCACCATAATCCACCTCGATCATATCGTAGCGGTGCTTGGGCGAAGCCCTGCGTCGGTAGAACATCATCATCGTCACCACGCCGTCGTGCTGACGAAACTCTCCCTCAATACTCGGCTGAATCGGAGTTTGAGGGACGTCATCGAGTTGAACGTGTGCAGAACTCGGAGGTGCCGTGCATTCGGTACTTGATCGGTTGGATCGTGAAGACGTATGACTACATCAACCACGATGTGCTAATGCTTCCGCTTTCGGTCTATGAGGGTACGTGGACAACACTCTCCCCTCTCATTTCTATGCATCACCATGATCTTGCGTGTGCGTAGGAATTTTTTTGAAATTACTACGTTCCCCAACAACTCTTGGCGAACGCAGTATTTCAAAAAAAATCCTTTGATCACGCAAGATCTATCTAGGAGATGCATAGCAACAAGAGGGGAGAGTGTGTCTACGTACCCTCGTAGACCGAAAGCGGAAGCGTTAAGTAACGCGGTTGATGTAGTCGAACGTCTTCGCGATCAAACAGATCAAGTACCGAACGCACGGCACCTCCGTGATCTGCACACGTTCAGCTCGGAGACGTCCCTCGTACTCTTGATCCAGCTGAGGCCAAGGGTGAGTTGCGTTAGCACGACGGCGTGTCGACGGTGATGATGAAGTTACCATAGGGCTTGGCCTAAGCACTACGACAATCTGACCGAGGTGGAAAACTATAGAGGGGGGCACCGCACACGGCTAAAGATCAACTTGTGTGTCTATGGGGTGCCCCCCTCCCCCGTATATAAAGGAGAGGAGGGGAGGGCCGGCCGGCCCCTAGGGCACGCCCCAAGAGGGGAATCCTACTCCTAGTAGGATTAGGTTCCCCCTTTCCTAGTCCAACTAGGAGAAGAAGGAAGGAGAGGGAGAGGGAGAGGGAGAGGGTTAAAGAGGGGCCGCGCCCCCTTCCCCTTGTCCTATTCGGACTCCCCTTGGGGGGCGCGCGCAACCTCCTGGCTGCGGCCCCCTCTCTCCCCTAAGGCCCAACAAGGCCCATAACTTCCCGGGGGGTTCCGGTAACCCTCCGGCACTCCGGTTCTATCCGAAACTATCTGGAACACTTTTGGTGTCTGAATAACATGGTCCACTATATCAATATTTATGTCTCGACCATTTCGAGACTCCTTGTCATGTCCATGATCACATCTGGGACTCTGAACAACCTTCGGTACA
Organism: Triticum aestivum; assembly: GCF_018294505.1. Classification (NCBI taxonomy): domain Eukaryota; kingdom Viridiplantae; phylum Streptophyta; class Magnoliopsida; order Poales; family Poaceae; genus Triticum; species Triticum aestivum. The sequence continues at coordinate 525,778,410 of NC_057797.1, forward strand.
TCAAATCACATAACTCATAATACATATCATCATCGAACGTTAAGCGTGCGGACCCTACGGGTTCAAGAACTATGTAGACATGACCAAGACACATCTCCAGTCAATAACCAATAGTGGAACCTGGATGCTCATATTGGTTCCTACATATTCTACAAAGATCTTTATCGGTCAAACCGCACAACAACATATGTTGATCCCTTTGTCATCAGTATTTTACTTCCCCGAGATTCGGTCGTCGGTATCATCATACCTAGTTCAATCTCGTCACCGGCAAGTCTCTTTACTCGTTCCGTAATGCATCATCCCGTGACTAACTCATTAGTCACATTGCTTGTAAGGCTCATAGTGATGTGCATTACCGAGAGGGCCCAGAGATACCTCTCCGATACACGGAGTGACAAATCCTAATCTCGATCTATGACAACTCAACAAACACCATCGGAGACACTTGTAGAGCATCTTTATAATCACCTAGTTACGTTGTGATGTTTGATATCACACAAGGTGTTCTTCCGGTATTCGGGAGTTGCATAATCTCATAGTCATAGGAACATGTAGAAGTCATGAAGAAAGCAATAGCAATAAACTAAACGATCATAGTGCTAAGCTAATGGATGGGTCTAGTCCATCACATCATTCTCTAATGATGTGATCCCGTTCATCAAATGACAACACATGTCCATGGCTAGGAAACTTAACCATCTTTGATTAACGAGCTAGTCAAGTAGAGGCATACTAGGGACACTCTGTTTGTCTATGTATTCACACATGTAATAAGTTTCCGGTTAATACAATTCTAGCATGAATAATAAACATTTATCATGATATAAGAAAATATAAATAACAACTTTGTTATTGCCTCTAGGGCATATTTCCTTCACGGGGCATTGAAAGGAACAAGAAAGGTGTAAGGAAGGGGGAGAAAGGAAGGGGGAGGAAGAAGGGGGAAAGGTGGTAGGTGGCTGGCGGCCATAGCAGTAGCGCGGGTCACCCATGCACGCTACTGCTATGGGCGCCTGCAAAATATATACGGCTAGGTGTTGCACTACCTATAGCGCGGGCTAGCAAAACACGCTATTGGTAAAATGTTACACATAGAAGAAATAGAAGTAGCGTGTTTAGGTAAACCGGCGCTTAGATCCTAAATTAACAGTAGCGCTGGTTAGACGACCAGCGCTGCTAATATTTATTAATCAGGGGGTGTGGTGTGGCACACTTAGCAGTAGCGTGGTACAAGGAAACAAGCGTTCCTGCTAATGTATACCAGTAGCGCTCTTTCTACCCAGCCCTACTACAAACTACTAGTAGCGTGGGGTCATAAACAAACGCTACTCGTAAACTTCTATCTATAAGCATTTTCCTAGTGGAGCGAGGATGAGCAGGAATTAAGCTTGGGATGCTGATACGTCTCCAATGTATCTATAATTTTTGATTGTTCCATCTTGTTATATTTTCATTCTTGGATGTTTTACAATCATTTTATATCATATTTTGGGACTAAACTATTGACATAGTGTCCAGTGTCAGTTGTTGTTTTTTGCTTGTTTTTTACATCGCAGAAAATCAATATCAAACGAAGTCCAAATGCAGCGAAACTTTTTGTGGATTTTTTATGGACCAGAAGACACCCAATGGGCCGAAGAAGCACCTAGGAGTGCCCCGAGGGGGGCACAGCCCACCAGGGAGTGCCTGGGGCCCCAGGCGCACCGAGGTGGGTTGTGCCCACCTCGGTGGCCTCCCGCACTGCCTCTTTGATCTATAAATACCCCAATATTCCAGAAACTCTACGGGGGTCGATGAAAATCAATTCCAGCCGCCGCAAGTTCCAGAAACCACAGATCCAATCTAAAAACCATCACGGAGGGGTTCATCATCCTCATTGGTGCCTCTCTGATGATGCGTGAGTAGTCTTTTGTAGACCTTCAGGTCCGTAGTTAGTAGCTAGATGGCTTCCTCTCTCTCTCTTGATTCTCAATACAATGGTCTCTTGGAGATCTATTTGATGTAACTCTTTTTGCTGTGTGTTTGTTGATCCGATGAACTTTGAGTTTATGATCAGATCTATGTTTTTATCCATGAAAGTTATTTAAGTCTTTTGATCTCTTATATGCATGATTACTTATAGCCCCATATTTATTCTTCAAATATTTGGTTTAGTTAGGCCAACTAGATCGATTTTTCTTGCCATGGGAAGAGGTGCTTTGTGATGGGTTCGATCTTACGGTGCTTGATCCCAGTGACAGAAGGGGAACCGACATGTATGTATCATTGCTATTAAGGATAACAAGATGGGGTCTATTTCTACATAAATAGATCTTGTCTACATCATGTCATAGTTCTTATTGCATTACTCCGTTTCTCCATGAACTTAATACACTAGATGCATGATGGATAGCGGTCAATGTGGTGGAGTAATAGTAGTAGATGCAGGCAGGAGTCGGTCTACTAATCTTGGATGTGATGCCTTTATAATGATCATTGCCTGGATATCGTCATGATTATTTGAAGTTCTATCAATTCCCAACAGTAATTTTTTACCCACCGTTGCTATTTTCTCAAGAGAAGCCACTAGTGAAATATATGGCCCCCGGGTCTCTTCTTTATTATATTTGCCTTCATGATCTATTTTTATTTGATTTTATTTTCAGATCTATTAATCCAAAAATAAAAATACTTTATTTATTTTATCTCGCGTTCCCACGAGATCTATTTATCCAATGCACTACAATTTTACCTATGTTTTTACCCGTGAGGGATTGACAACCCCTCTCTTGCATCGGATTGCAAGTATTTGTTCTTTGTGTGCAGGAGCTATTTACGTGGTGTTGCGTGGTTCTCCTACTGGTTCAATAACCTTGGTCTCATCACTGAGGGAAATACCTACCGTAGCTGTGCTGCATCATCCCTTCCTCTTTGGGGAAATACCGACGTAGTTCAAGCCGCATCAAAAGGAATTTCTGGGGCCGTTCACTACTAGGAAAAGGGCTATAGATGGAAATGACACTAATGGTGCACCAGACATGTGGTGTGCCATTATTATATACTAATGGCGCACCATGTGGAGATGCGCCATTAGTGTGGAAGACACTAATGGCGCACCAGGCACACGGTGCGCCACTAGTAACAAAATGTTTTTTTTCATTTTTTCAAACATACTAATGGCGCATCCGAGCAGAGTGCGCCATTAGTAGTTAGAACTACTAATGGCCCACCATCCATAGAGTGCGCCACTACTGTATTTTTTTTACTTTTTTGCAAAACTACTAATGGCGCACCGTTACATAGTGCGCCATTACTAGTTTAAACTAGTAATGGCGCACTGTGCCACGGTGCGTCATTAGTATAAAAATAATAAAAACATTCTAATAAAAAAATAAAAAAGCATTCTAATGGCGCACCGCTCGGGGGTGCGCCATTAGTAATCTTCCCCTAGCTCCAACTCGCCCGACCCCTTCGTCCTTCCCTCTCGTCAGATCCATACCCCCCCCCACACGCGCTGCCCCGACCCATGACACCGTCGCCCCCGTGCCCCCCACCACTGCAGCTCCGCCATCGCCAACGCCTCCGCGACCTCGCCATCGCCGACAGCCTCCCCGCGTCGGCCCCTCGCCGTCTTCCTCCTCGACTATGAGGACCCGGACGAGCTCGGACGCCCTCGAGCCATCCCTTCGACGCCACCGCCGCCGCCGACCCCGACCCCAACCCCGACCCCAACCCCGACCCCGACCCCTCTGGCGACCGGCCGTGCCCGCCCAGGTACCTCTCCTCCTTCCTCCTTCCTCCCTCTCCACCCTTCCTCCCCATTCCATCCCTCCCTCCCCTCGACCGTGTCTTGTGTCTCAACACTTCAGGTTTGTGCACTAGGTTTAGACAAACAATAATGCCTAGGTTCAATTAGGTTCAGTAGTGCCATTTGTTCATAGGTTCAATTAGGTTTGTGCACTAGGTTTAGATAGACAGTAATGCCTAGGTTCAATTAGGTTTATATAGACAGACAGTAATGACTGTGTTCCTAGGTTTAGACGGACAATGTCTTTCATGCCATTTGTTCAACATCAGACAGCATTTGTCATTTGCCACATGTTCAGTTCAGTAGAGATGCAATGCTAGTAATTCGTTCCTTTTCTTCTAAAATTGACATATGGAAGTAATCTGTTAATCTGAATTTTGTTACTGATGATGACATGCGATTTGTGCACTGTAGTTTGTTAATCTGGACAACTCAGTAGCTAATGCATTCAGTTAACCAAAGTTTAGTTCTTGTGTATTGTAATTTGTTAATCTGTTACTCCATTTGCTACTGAATTTTTATCTTGGGGTTTAGTAGTGAGATAGAACATGCATGGTCCATCATTCAGTTGGAGTATTGCCTAGGTTCAATTAGGTTCAGTAGTGCTACTAGGTTTAATATCGTTGCTCCTGTGCTATACTTTGACAGCCTTGAGTGCATTAGGGAGTAGTAGCCAATTAGGTTTAGCAGTTAATTGATGGTTTGATACATGATACATTTCATGCACAGGGTGCTAGAGCTGCACTTAACTTGCTAAAATCATCCCCTTGTTCTTACTGGTTATAGAAATTCATTGCTTGTCCTATGTTTTCTGTCAGGGTATTGTTCAGGAAGCTTGCTTGAGTTTGTGTCCTTTAATTTGTAAATCTGCAGTTCTAGCCACATTTAGGATAAGTTGTTGTATATACTGTCATAAAGTTCAGCAATAACAGGGCATCAACAATGCTACTCTAGTATCTAGTTGGGGAGGGACAAATGGACAGGGAATTACTTGTGATGCCTCTGAATTACTTGTGATCACATTGAGAAAGACTTGTAAAGATGATGATCATCTTTTACAGAAAACAATTTCTGTAAACATGTTAGTAACTTTGCTAGTTTGCTGGGTTTTGTCTCCCACCATCGTGTCGTGATGAATTTGCAGGTACCCCGAGAGGCCCTTGAGTTTGCTGGAATGTCGATTAACGTCTGTTCCGGCAAATTCGGGTACTCCATATGTCCTATTTTCAGCAAAGGTCATGCTGAAATTTTCCGTGAATTTTAGCATGACTTTGCTAAAAATAGGACATATGGGGTACTTGTGACTAATGCATGGGCCGAGGTATCTTAGTACTTAATTAAGTAGGATCAACTGCCCCTTTATTCTTGCTGCATTAAACCATAGGTTTTAGGGTGCCTCGGTGCCGATAAGAACCTAAATGATGAAAGCTTAGGCTTTTAGGGTGCCTCGATGTCGACAAACCCTAAATGATAAAACCTTGGCTTTTAGGGTGCCTCGGTGTCGATAAGAACCTAAATGATGAAAGCTTAGGCTTTTAGGGTGCCTCGGCGTCGACAAACCCTAAATGATAAAAGCTTAGCTTTTCGGATGCCTCGGTGTCGATAAACCCTAAATGATGTAGTTTTGAATTATGAACGTAGGATATGCCGTCATCGGACGACGAAAGTCTCCCGGGGGAGTGCGACTGGTGCCACGATGATCGAGGTCTATGCGACATGCCTCACCTGGACGATGATCGGCGCTTCAGCATTAAGCTCGAGGAGACCTTCGAAGTTGAAACGGTACACAACGACGACAAGTGTTATTTTCATAATTAAGCATGACTTCAACTATTTCAACGTGTAATTTTCATCTTCTACAATTCGAGTATAGCTTATCCCATGCCAGGCAAGACGCTATGTCTTGGAGAGGATGGATTTTGAAGACCATGAAATTTCTGAAACAAAGAAAATTCACCTAAGGACTCATCACGATGTGGACTTTGAAGTAAATCTATATAATTCTGAGAGCGTAACCCATTTTGGTTGCAAAAATTGGGAAGCATTTTGCAAGATGTATGGCTTTGATGAGGGTATGCTTATCACCATGGATCTTGGTAATCCTGACATCAACCAAGACAATATGGACATTTTGGTCCTTGTTGATACGCCTCCAGTTCTACCGCTATGTGAGTTTCTCAAACATAGTTAATTATTAACTAATTTATATTGTTTATTTCAAAATAGTTGACAGCTTATTTCCATTGACAACTTATTTTTATTGTTCAAAGAATGTGCGGGAGATGGTAGACAAAACCCACTACACCGATGGCTCCGAATTAACAACTTACAAGGAGAAAAATCATCTGGTCGGATTTTGTACTGACATTGAGAATTACAATATCCACAATCAAACTCCTCAACATTATGGTAAATACGTGCCACTAGTGCATGTGTTCAACTACGGTAACTACCATGGAGATACCCTGGTAAGATTTTTACTATTACGACATCCGTGCATCTTTTGCATACTTCTAAAACTAGTACATCATTGCTAACAATGAAGTTATTACTATGTTTTTCAATAGATAATCCCAGAGAATTGTGTGCCTCATTGATGTATAAGAAAGGTAGTCTTAATGTTTTGAACATACAGCCAGGTCATCCTACGAATCTCAACTGTCCATACGAGATTTCTAAAAGAAGTGGAGACATGAAAATCAAAGGATGGAAAAAATGTATGGACAGTCATAAGGAGGTTCTTGGAAGCAAAAGGAAGCAAAGCGCAAGAATTGGAGATAGGATGTTCTCCATTCTCCATAATGGAGAGTCAGGGTCTATATTATTTTATGCTATTTTAGCTTAAATAGAGTATTTAGGTCCTGCCTAATACTGATGATCATGTGCTAAGAACAATTAAGTAGGGTTGGTTCGATGACTATCAAGATGATGATCGTATGACTTGTTATTAATAACGAGTAGAAGTTGTATGATGATGATTAGTAGGACTTGTTAGGATTAGTATTACTTCCGACAAACTCGATACTCGCGGTATCGAGACTTGTAATGTTTTATCTTTGTTCGGTCTTTTGAATTCGGAGACTAATATGATGAATTGTATTCGGAGACTAATCTTCTATTGTATTCGATGAATCTGCTGTTGCTATGTGCTACTGTCTATATTCTGTCAAATAATATATTTTGTAACCTGTCCAAAAATCAGAAAAGTAAAAAAAATCTAATATTCATACTAATGGTGCATCACTACAGAGTGCGCCATTAGTATGCCAAAGTATACTAATAGCGCATCACCAAACAGTGCGCCATTAGTATGCCAAGTATACTAATGGCGCATCCATCCGCAGTGCACCATTAGTGTGCCAAAGCACATGGTTAAATATGGCCCTGGGAGGCATACTAATGGCGCATGGTGTTATATACTAATGGCGCACTGGTGCGCCATTAGTATACCAGATACTAATGGTGCACCAGTGGTGCGCCATTAGTAATAAATACTAGTGGCGTGATACTAATGGCGCACCAGTGATGCGCCATTAGTAGGCAAAACTGGTGTGCCATTAGTAGGCCTTTTCCTAGTAGTGGTTGCAGGGGTCACATCATCAACAGCTACCAGGTTCCTAATCACAAATCCCATCTCCTTACAATTTACATTATTTTCCATTTGCCTCTCGTTTCCTCACCCGCAGTTCACAAAAAGTTGCCGTTTTATTCGCCCTCTTTTTCGTTCGCCGTTTTCTTGTTAGATCTATCTTTTTGCTGGCAAGCATGAGTGATTTCGGTATGGCAGAAGCGGATGATGGCGTAACTCCTAAAATTGGACGATCTGGCAGTCTGGATGCTAAAACTAATATTTTGGGGCAAGGGAGCATTTTAGTAAAAGAACGTATCCAAGAATTTTTCAATTGTGTTGGAAATTTAAGTCTTGATGATGCTCCTATTCTTAAGAGGACTAAATCTTATGTGGAAGCTATTTCAGCACTAGTTTTGAAACTTGAAAATAAATTTATCCATACTCATCCTACCTTGCAGAGATTGTTTTTTGAGCTAGCCATTATAAATAATCCTAAAGCTAAAAAGTTAGCCACCCTTTTTCTTATGAATGAATTTGATTACATAATACGGGAAGCTAGAGAAAATTTTGATTTCTATGGTATGAATCGTGAAAAACTGGTGATAGATGAAATTCCTTATAATAGTGATTATGTGCTAAGACATTTGCTTGGGGGTAATCAAATCTTTGATGAGAATCTTAAAAAGGAAGTCCATGTTTTAGATATAATCCAACAAGTTTTCAATGATGTTAATCAACACTATTCTTGGATTGTTGCCGGAAATCAAAAGGGGTATGATGATAAGCAACTTGATAGTGCTAAGGTCTGTATGGATAAGATGTTCTATGTTGTCTTTACAAAACCCCTTGACAAGGACACCTCATATGGATCTAGAAACAAAGATGACAATACTTAGATCCTTCGCATTATGCCTAGCTAGGGGCATAAAACGATAGCGCTTGTTGGGAGGTAACCCAATGAATAAAATTTATTTTTTGTCTTTTTCTTTCTGTTCTTGAGTGTTTCCACAATTATTCTACCGTTATGATTGTGTTTTTTGTGTTTTAATTAGTGTTTGTGCCAAGTAGAGCCTCTGGGATCATGTTGGGTGATAGTTGATTTGATTTTGCTGAAAATAAGAAACTTTTGTGCCTAGGAAAATAATTTTCCTTTTTAATAGAAGCGCGATAAAATAGCGATCCTTTTCGTAGAATATTAATATACAAATTGCTCACGTTGTCCTATTTTTTAAGAATTTTTGGAGTTACAGAAGTATTTGAAATCTCCATATTGTTGCAGTCTATTTTTGATAGATTCTGTTTTCTTTGTGTTGTGTGCTTGTTTTGAAGATTCTATGGTTTTCTTTGTAGAATTTTGGCCATAGAAAAGTTGGAATATAGTAGGTATAATGCAAAAATAAGATATGAATGGGTTTGCAACAATACTTATAGTAGTGATTTGCTTTCTTATACTAACAGATCTCACGAAGGTTTTGTTGAGTTTTCTGTGATTGAAGTTTTCATGTTTTGGGCGATATTACGATGGATGAAGGAATAAGGATTAGCAAAAGGCTAAGCTTGGGGATGCCCATGGCACCCCAAGATAATATTCAAGAAGTATCAAGCAACTAAGCTTGGGGATGCCCCCAAGTGGCATCCCCTCTTTCTTCTAACGACCATCGGTATTTTACTTGAAACTATTTTTTTATTCGTCACATATTATGAGTTTTGCTTGGAGCATCTTGTATGATATGAGTCTTTGCTTGTTTTACTTTGTGTTTTTAGTCATGAATCCTTGCTGGAGACACCTATTTGAGAGAGCCAAAATTATGTCATGACTTGTTAGAATTGCTCTCTATGCTTCACTTAAATCTTTATGAGCTATGGAATTGCTCTAGTGCTTCACTTATATCTTTTTGAGCATGGTGTGCTTAGTATTTTTGAAGAAATGATCTCATGCTTCACTTAGATTTATTTGAGAGTTAGTAATTTTTTTAATAAATTCTCTCTTGCTTCACTTAAATTATTTTCGAGAGAAGAATTTTTTTATGCTCATGTTCTTCACTTATATTTGTTTGAGCTTATTAAAAGCAACATATGAAACTAGTCCCAAAGTGATAGATATCCAAGGAGGATATAATAAAAACTTTCATGAAGATCATTGGACAAAATAAACTTGATTCCTTGTAATAGTTTTGAGGTATGTTGATATAATATGCAAGTCATGTTGATGAGTAATTATGCTTTAGTAAGAATATTGGTGTTAAGGTTTGTGATTCCCTATGCAAGCACGAAAGTCAATAGTTATGCAATGAAATTACATCCTACTTGTGGTGCATTATTCGGTGTTATTTATGCTTAATGCTTGCTTATGAAATTTTTCGTTTCTTGGTTAGTTGCTTCTCAATCTTTTGCTAGCCTTCATTTTGCACTAAGTATGATCACTACTTGTGCATCCAAAATCCTTTAAACCAATTTTTGCCACATCAGTCCACCAGACCTACCTATATGTGGTATTCTTTTGCCATTCTAAGCAAATTTGTATGTGCCATCTCTAACTTTCAAAATAAACTTCTCTTTTGTGTGCTTGTACCGCTCATGAAACGGTAGGGGTGGCTGATATATTTCCATGTTGGATGTGTTATTGTCAAGATGAGTGTTTATTCACTTGTCACTACACGAGAGTATGGCAAAGGTATTAAGGAATGAATTTACTTTATGTTATCAAATAATAAATTCCTTGGAAAGTGTTGGTATGGAAGGCACCCGTGGATACGGTTAGCCATGGAAAGTGAAAGTATGGTGGAAAAAGGAACAAACTTTATTTTCTGTTTGGGAACCGCCTATGATATATCTAGTATGGAAAGTGAAAGATCGTGGATGTCACCTAGAGGGGGGTGAATAGGCGTTTTAAAATAATTACGGTTTAGGCTTGAACAAATACGGAATAAACCTAGCGGTTAATTTGTCAAGCACAAAACCTACAACAACTAGGCTCACCTATGTGCACCAACAACTTATGCTAAGCAAGATAAACTACTAGGTGATAGCAAGATATATGATAAGAAACAATATGGCTATCACAAAGTAAAGTGCATAAGTAAAGAGCTCGGGTAAGAGATAACCGAGGCACGCGGAGACGACGATGTATCCCGAAGTTCACACCCTTGCGGATGCTAATCTCCGTTTGGAGTGGTGTGGAGGCACAATGCTCCCCAAGAAGCCACTAGGGCCACCGTAATCTCCTCACGCCCTCGCACAATGCAAGATGCCATGATTCCACTAAGGGACCCTTGAGGGCGGTCACCGAACCCATACAAATGGCAACCCTTGGGGGCGGTCACCGAACCCGTACACTTTGGCAACCCTTGGGGGCGGTCACCGATACCCGTCAAATTGCTTGGGGCGATCTCAACAACCTAATTGGAGACCCTGATGCTTGCCCAGAGCTTTACACCACAATGATTGAGCTCCTAACAACACCAATCGTCTAGGGCGCCAAGGCACCCAAGAGGAACAAGCTCTAAGGTGCATGTCGGTGTCAAAACCGGCGGATCTCGGGTAGGGGGTCCCGAACTGTGCGTCTAGGCCGGATGGTAACAAGAGACAAGGGACATGAAGTTTTACCCAGGTTCGGGCCCTCTCGATGGAGGTAAAACCCTACGTCCTGCTTGATTAATATTGATGATATGGGTAGTACAAGAGTAGATCTACCACGAGATCGAGGAGGCTAAACCCTAGAAGCTAGCCTATGGTATGATTGTTGATGTGTATGTTGTCCTACGGACTAAAACCCTCCGGTTTATATAGACACCGGGTAGGGTTAGGGTTACATAGAGTCGGTTACAATGGTAGGAGATCTGCATATCTGTATCGCCAAGCTTGCCTTCCACGCCAAGGAAAGTCCCTTCCGGACACGGGACGGACTCTTCAATCTTGTATCTTCATAGTCCAGGAGTCCGGCTGAAGGTATAGTCCAGCCATCCGGACACCCCCTAATCCAGGACTCCCTCAGTAGCCCCTGAACCAGGCTTCAATGACGACAAGTCCGGCGCGCATATTGTCTTCGGCATTGCAAGGCGGGTTTCTCCTCCAAGTACTTCATAGAAGATTTTGAACACAAAGATAGTGTCCGGCTCTGAAAAATAAGTTTCCACATATTGCCATAGAGAGAATAATATTTACACAAATCTAATCTGCTGATGTATTCCATAGTGTGACATCACACCACGGCCAAGCTTTTATCCGAGTCGTTTCATTATCCCACCTCAGCGCGTTATGCGAGGCGGTTTCCTTGGCACGTCTTGTCAAAGCAGAGATCGTGTCCCCTTATTCTGGGATTCTCATCAATACGGGTGTGGGTAACCCAACCGCGCCATTGATCACGGCGGTTGGAGATAAGCGAGTTTTACCAGGTTGGTGGGGACATGTAATTGTGTCCACCCATATAAGGGGATAAGGATCCACCCTTCCACCTACGCCTTCTTCCTCCTTTGACTATCCATTCTTGCGCACTCGAGCTCCAGCGCCCAAGTCCGCACTCAAACCTCAACCTTCTCCAGCCATGTCCGGAGCAGGAGGCAAGTGGATGGTCTCCTCTGTCATGGAGGGACATATCAAAAAGCTGAGGAAGGCTGGATACCTATCTAACGACATCGCGTATCGGCTTCCCAAAAAGGGGCAGCTCATCCCCACCCCTAGGCCCCATAAGAGGGTGGTGTTCCTCCCCCATTTCCTTTGCGGACTGGGCTTCCCTCTCCACCCATTTGTCCGGGGGCTCATGTTCTACTACGGCCTGGATTTCCACGATCTGGCCCCGAACTTCGTCCTCAACATCTCAGCATTTATCGTCGTGTGCGAGGCCTTCCTCCACATCCGCCCCATTTCGGGCTCTGGCTCAAGACTTTCAATGTCAAGCCGAAGGTGGTGCGCGGAAGCCAGGCGGAGTGCGGAGGCGCCATGGTGGGCAAGATGGCCAACGTCCTCTGGCTCGAGGGCTCCTTTGTGGAGACCCTGAAGGGGTGGCAATCGGGGTGGTTTTACATCACCGAGCCGCGCGACACCGAATGGGTCGCACCCCCTGAGTTCCGGTCCGGACCCCCAACGCATCTCACGTCCTGGAAAGAGACGGGCCTATAGTGGGGTAAAAAAGGAGAGCTAACCGGACTCCAAACATGCGTCAAAACCCTGGTGGAAAAGAAGCTCAAACTTGTCAACGTAGTCCAGGTTATGCTCATCCGCTTGATCCTCCCGTGCCAACAACGGGCTTTCAACCTGTGGGAGTTCGACCCGGCGCGGCACCAAACTCTGAGCAGGCTCTTCGACACGACATACGAAGATGCCTGGAAGGTGCTTTTCAAGGGCGCCGAGGCTCCCGCATCCGCTACTGAGGATCGCGGATTCAGTGCGCAGCGTCATGCTCTCGCGGTAAGCTGTTTTTTTTCCTTTTACAGGGTATCAGTTTTTCATAGTTTGACTCCATGCGGGATCTAAACTCCCTTTACCTTTGACAGGATTGGCAGGTGACCTCCGGATAGATCAACTGTCCGGCTCCTTTGCCCGAAGGCCCAGCGGATGCTCGCTTGGTGAAGCTGCTGGTTCCGGCACCCTATGTGGTGCCGGAGAAGAAGGTCAAGAAGAAGGCCACGGGGACTCAAAAGAGTGCCTCATGCCCGGAGGTGTCGGATTCATCATCCGACGAATCCAAGACGCACTCCTCCCGCGAAGACGAGGAGGAGGAAGAAGAGACCCCTCCCCCTCCAGCGGGGGAAGGGAAGAAAAGGAAGGCCGCCCCAACTGGGGAGGCCGAAGCGTCCAAGAAGGGGAAAACCCTTCCTCCGGACTACTCCACCGACGCCGACGACGGCGGAGAGGAGTGGGCGCCTAGGGCCAAGCCCCTGGCCAAATCGTAAGTATCCGGATACCAGAGTAATTCGTAGTATTCGTTTATTGCACAGCTTTTCCATCATGTCGAATATGTTTATGCAGCCCACCCAAAGACCGGCTCGACGCGTCGTCGAGCGGCTCACTGGACTCGTCGGATGTGAACTCGCTTCTGACAGCTTCCTCCCCCCGCCCTACGAACGACACCGAAGTGTTGTCCCAACAGGTTCCAAGCCGGGAGGAGGTGGTCCTGGAGGCGCCGCAAGGCGACCTCCTGGACTCCAGGAGCAAAGGGGATGAAACCCCCCAGGGCTCCAAGTCTGGCTCTAGGCCGGACACCGCTCCGGAACCTTCAGAGGTTCCAGAGTCCGACGGTGGACCTCCTTCCAAGAGGAGTAAGTCCGCTGTGCCGGTGGCCCCCGTCCAACCGGAGGTGCCGGACAATATGTTGGAGACGCTCCAAGGCGCCTCCATCGACGAGGAGCACCGTGCTATTATGAGTGCAGTGGTCCAGAAGGTTCAGTCCGCCAAGAGCGGGCTGACTGAAGCTTGTACTAGCCTTTTGACAGGCTTTGAGGTAAGTAAAGAATGTGAAAATAGTTATTACCGCATAGATAGTAGCCCCTGATGCTCTGTTGGGCATTCGCGAAGAAAAGCCGAATAGAGGATCAAAAATTCACAGGAGTCTAACAAAGGAGTCAATATGCGTATGCAGGCTTCTCTTCTGGCGTCCGCCGCACTGACTGTGGAAGTGGACATGCTGAAGCAGAGCCTCGAGAAGTCCGAGCAAGAGCTCGGGCGTGCCAAGAAGCGGCTCGAGGAGAAGGAAGGCAAGAAATACCTTGTTTGAATATGTATGAAAAGGGTGCAATTGCAAAAAATAACAGGATCAACATGGCTATTGTAGGGGCCACCTGAGGTGGCGACCCTTAAGCAAGCGCTGCTCGAGGCCGAGAAGAGTGCGGCTGCGGAGCGCACCGAGCGGGAGAAGTATGAGACCGAGGTTGGCAAGGTGCGGCAAGAGCTCCAGGTTCTCATGAAGAAACATGAGAGTTTGGAGCTTGACTCGAAGACGCGAGCGTCCGAGCTCGCGGTGGCTATTGAAAATGCCAAGTCTGCCAAGACCGAATCCCAGAAGACCCTCCGGGAGTTGGATGAGGTGAAGAAGATAGCGGCGGGTAAGGCATTCTTTATGCAAAGCAAACATATAAACTTGAGTTACTTGTTACTTACCCGAATCTGGAGTTCTCCAGGAGCGTTCGCAGATCTTCCCCGGAGTGTGTCCGATGCCGCCGCATTCTATCGAGCCGAGGAGGGCAGCTCGACGGAGAAGGTGTTCTGGTCTCAGTATGCTGAGGCCGGACATCCTGTCCCCCTGAGTGACCAGCTGAAGCAACTGGTCGAGCTCCACAAGGCGGCCGAACAGGCCATGAAGGTCCTCCTAGTTCAGCTGTGGCCTGGGGAGGCCCTGCCTGGGAGCTATTTCGGGCTGGTGCGGCGGCTGGTGGAGGCCTGTCCAAGGCTCGAAGTCATCAAGCGCTCCGTCTGCATTGAAGGTGCCCGTAGGGCCCTTGCCCGTGCTAAGGTGCACTAGGGCAAGCTGGATGCTGAGAAGCTTGTGAAGGACGGGCCACCACCGGGGAAAGAGCATTGCAAGCCCGAAAATTATTACAAGGATGTTCTGAAGGGTGCCCGCCTTGTGGCGGATGAATGTTCTAGGGATGTAATTTTTGAGTAAAACTCGCTCGTTTTTGTCCTGTGCATTGAAACTTGTTCATATGCGCTGAGCAATGCTGTTGGAATTTAAAATATTACCTTCTATGCGGCTGTTTATCAATTCTGAGAGATGGCGAGTCATCGGCTTCTGCCCCCGTGCCGCTAGTGCTGGGGTGTTTGGGGATAAACCTGAGCGCTCTTTTTCCCATGTTTGGGTCCTTCGAGGGAGGCGCTCAGCCCAACGAACAAGGCAATCGGACTATAACGCATGAACACTCTCACTTAGCCATAGAATTCTATAATTTTAAATTTCGGCGAAGCCCCTAGTATTTGGAAGACCGAGTTCGGGGCGCTATCCACGCCTTGGCCGGACAGAGCCGACTCCTCGCCCTAAGCGGCATAAGTCTTTAGGGACTCGAAAAAACCTCTCGAACAGCGACCAGCTCTCGCTTCATCATAACAGTCAGTTTTAGCTTTCTCCACTGAGGTGCTCGACCCAGCTCAACTGGGGCACAATCGCAGTGGTTCTCCTAGTGCTACCTTAGCCGATATAGCAGAACGTAAGGCACCAAAACATAGGAGCTGGGCAAACCCAACTATTGACCCAAGACATGATTCGGAGCTGATGCATATAATGCTATAAGTTCGGGGTGCCGCACTTGTGAAAGTGTTCGGACTTCTCACACCATATTGAGGGGTACTGAAGCCCCTGGCGTATTTTGGCCGTACCAAATTGTACGGGTGCAACATGTCGTTAAGGAACATATATTTATAAAATGATAATGAAAAAATAGACAAAAGCTATGCATTGTTTATTAAAAATAGCTGCGATCACAGCAGAACGATACAAATAATGCGACAAAAAGTTGGACTATGTAACATGTCTGATCCAGGGGCAAGCTGCGGAATAGTATGCGAAACAGGTATACTGCTTGTGATAGAGACCACCTGTGAGTTCCGTAATGTGGCATGGCTTGTCTGCCTCCCTGGTTCTTGCATCGTTTATGCAGTAATTCAACTGCCGAACGGGCCTTCCAAAGGATGAAGTCCTGAAAGTAAGAGAAAACTAAAAAATCGGCAGCCCCTGGTATGGTTTAAGCCATGTTTTGGGCGTGCCGTGATGGTGCCCCTCCCCCTGTGCCCATGGTATCTCTAGAGCGTAGTTATGTACGCGAAGTACTGGCGTCGCCTTGTTGCGAGGGTTGGGGTTGGGGCCGCATTGCTACGCCTGCTCGGATCGTGCCAGGCGGTCTTGTTGTAGGTTACTCCGGGCGCGCTTGACGGTGTCCGGTTGTTTAGTGGCCGGACTGGAGAACTGCCTGGAGAGGCTGCTTTGGACTTCCGCTGCAAGGGTCGCCGTGTGCTCCTCCATTCGGAGGGAGCATTCGGTGTTTCCATTGACCATAATTACTCCTCGAGGGCCTAGCATCTTGAGCTTAAGGTATGCGTAGTGCGGTACCGCGTTGAACTTAGCGAATGTGGTTCGCCCGAGCAGTGCGTGATAGCCACTGCGAAACGGGACTATGTCGAAGATTAACTCCTCGCTTCGGAAATTATCCGGAGATCCGAAGACCACTTCAAGTGTGACTGAGCCTGTGCAGTTGGCCTCTACACCTGGTATTACGCCTTTAAAGGTCGTTTTGGTGGGCTTAATCCTCGAGGGATCTATGCCCATTTTCCGCACTGTATCCTGGTAAAGCAGGTTCAGGCTGCTACCGCCGTCCATAAGGACTCTAGTAAGATGAAATCCGTCAATAATTGGGTCTAGAACCAATACAACGAATCCGCCATGACGGATGCTAGTGGGATGGTCCCTTCGGTCAAAGGTGATTGGGCAGGAGGACCATGGGTTGAACTTTGGGGCGACTGGCTCTACCGCGTATACGTCCCTTAATGCGCGCTTCCGCTCCCTTTTGGGGACGTGGGTTGCGTATATCATGTTCACCGTCCGCACTTGTGGGGGAAAACCCTTATGTCCACTGTTATTCGGCGGCCGGGGCTCCTCGTCGTCATTGCTATGTAGCCGCTTGTCTTCATTTTCAGCATTTAACTTGCCTGCCTGCTTGAACACCCAACAATCCCTGTTGGTGTGATTGGCCGGCTTTTCGGGGGTGCCATGTATCTGGCACAAGCAGTCGAGTATTCGGTCCAAACTGGACGGGCCCCTAGGATTCCTTTTGAATGGCTTTTTTCGTTGACCGGTTTTAGAGCCTCTGAATCCGACATTAACTGCCGTATCCTCAGCATTGTCGCCGTTAATGTGGCGTTTCTACTTGTTGCGACGCGACCTGCCACTACTGTCCCTGGTATCCGAATTACCCGGGTTCTTGGCCATATTGTTGCTACGAGCAAGCCATCTGTCTTCTCCCGCGCAAAAGTGGGTCATGAGTGTCGTGAGTGCTGCCATAGATTTCGGCTTTTCCTGTCCTAGGTGCCGGGCAAGCCACTCGTCACGGATATTGTGCTTGAAGGCTGCTAGGGCCTCTGCGTCCGAACAGTCGATTATTTGATTTTTCTTTGTTAGGAACCGTGTCCAGAATTACCTGGCCGATTCGCCTGGCTGCTGAATTATGTGGCTTAGGTCATCGGCGTCTGGGGGTCGCACATAAGTGCCCTGGAAATTGTCGAGGAATGCGGCTTCCAGGTCCTCCCAACAACTGATTGACCCTGTTGGCAGACTGTTAAGCCACTGCCGAGCTGGTCCTTTAAGTTTGAGTGGGAGGTATTTGATGGCGTGGAAATCATCACCGCGGGCCATGTGGATATGAAGGAGATAATCCTCGATCCATACCGCGGGATCTGTTGTGCGATCATATGATTCGATGTTTACGGGTTTGAAGCCCTCAGGGATTTTATGATCCATTATTTCGTCTGTGAAGCATAGTGGGTGTGCGGCGCCTCTGTACTGGGCTATATCACGACGTAGCTCCAATGAGCTTTGTCTACTATGTTCGGCCCTGCCGAATTTGTGGCGGGCGTGACGGTTATCATCTCGAGCCGTGGGGTGCCCGCATGATCCGTAGATCGATCTTGTTTGCCTTGCCTTGCCCTCCAACATATCTCGTAAGTCCGGCGCATATTCCCGTGCCTTGGTACGGAGTGCGGCTTGAGTGGAGGGCCGAGAGGCCTCTCTGTCACGGCCATGAGGTGGTCGGTCGGCCGCGTCAAGTGCTTCCTCCTCTAATCGAGGTAGCAACCTGTGCTTTGGGTAGCTCTTGGAGGGGCGTTCGAGTTTGTGCTCTTCGGCCGCAAGGACTTCAGTCCATCTGTCGACTAGCAAATCTTGATCAGCTTTAAGCTGTTGCTGTTTTTTCTTGAGGCTTCTTGCCTTGGCCATAAGCCTGCGTTGAAAACGCTCTTGTTCGACGGGATCCTCTGGCCCGACGAATTCGTCGTCGTCGAGGCTTGCCTCATCTTCGTAGGGAGGCATATAATTATCGTCCTCGACCTCTCTGTCAGCCGCTCTCTCATGAGGGATGGTTTCCTCATCCTCCCGTGCTAAATCTTGCTCGAGGGGATTTTCTTCGGCGCTTTCCGGAGTATTATTATCTCCCGTGCTGGAATCGCCGTGTTTGTTTTGGCAGGATTTTGAGCGGCGCCGCTGACGCCGGCGCTTAGGCTGTTTCTTGGAGGGGTCATCCTCCGTTGTTCCATCGCCATCTCCCTCTTTTGGGGTGTCCACCATGTATATGTCATATGACGAGGTGGCTTTCCAGGGCCTAGTGGGCGCTAGTTCTTCATCATCTCCTTCATCGGCATCCATACCGTCGATATCTTCGAAGTCGAAGTCGAGCATGTAGGTTAAGTCGTCGACAGTGGCTACAAAGTGGATGGTGGGTGGGCCTTGAATTTCTTCATCGTCTGTACCCCAACCTTGCTGACCGTAGTCCGGCCAGGGCTCTCCTGATAAAGAGAGAGACTTCAGTGACTTCAGGATATCGCCAAAAGGCGAGTGCTGAAAGATGTCCGCGGCAGTGAACTCCATGATCGGCGCCCAATCGGATTCGATCGGTAGGGGCGCGGGGGGCTCGGAGTCCGGAGAGGAGTCCGGCTCCTTGGAGTCACGGGTCTCGCAGAGTACGGGGCTGGTGCTTGGCTCAATCGCCGTTGGGGTTGCAGCCCCCGAGGTGGCGTCCAACCGCCCATCCTCGATCGGCGCAGTTGGCTCCGAATTAAGGGTCGGAGCCGATGTGGATGCGGCCTCCAGGGCACCTTTCGGCGGCAGAGCTAGATCATGCTCGTCGTGACAGTGCAGTGCGCTCAGCAGTGGCTCGAATCCGTCGAAGATCAAGTCCCCGCGGATGTCAGCCGTGTAGTTTAAATTTCCGAATCTGACCTGATGGCCAGGGGCATAGCTTTCGATCTGCTCCAGACGGCCAAGCGAATTGGCCCGCAGTGCGAAGCCGCCGAAGACGAAGATCTGTCCGGGGAGGAAAGTCTCACCCTGGACTGCATCGCTATCGATGATCGTAGGAGCCATCGAGCCTGACAGCGACGACATAGAGGAACTCTCAATGAAAGCACCAATGTCGATGTCAAAACCGGCGGATCTCGGGTAGGGGGTCCCGAACTGTGCGTCTAGGCCGGATGGTAACAGGAGACAAGGGACACGAAGTTTTACCCAGGTTCGGGCCCTCTCGATGGAGGTAAAACCCTACGTCCTGCTTGATTAATATTGATGATATGGGTAGTACAAGAGTAGATCTACCACGAGATCAGGAGGCTAAACCCTAGAAGCTAGTCTATGGTATGATTGTTGATGTGTATGTTGTCCTACGGACTAAAACCCTTCGGTTTATATAGACACCGGGTAGGGTTAGGGTTACATAGAGTCGGTTACAACGGTAGGAGATCTGCATATCCGTATCGCCAAGCTTGCCTTCCACGCCAAGGAAAGTCCCTTCCGGACGCGGGACGGAGTCGTCAATCTTGTATCTTCATAGTCCAGGAGTCCGGCTGAAGGTATAGTCCGGCCATCCGGACACCCCCTAATCCAGGACTCCCTCAGTGCCCAAACACCCAAGAGTAATAAGCTTCTCAAACTTTACTTCCACGTATCACCGTGGAGAACTCAAACCGATGCACCAAATGCAATGGCAAGGGCACACGAAGTGCCCAAGTCCTTCTCTCTCAAATCCCACCGAAGCAACTAATGCTAGGGAGGAAAATGAGAGGAAGAACAAGAAGGAGAACACCAAGAACTCCAAGATCTAGATACAAGGAGCTCCCCTCACCTAGAGGAGAAAGTGATTGGTGGAAACGTGGATCTAGATCTCCTCTCTCTTTTCCCTCAAAAACTAGCAAGAATCCATGGAGGGATTGAGAGTTAGCAAGCTCGAAGAAGGTCAACAATGGGGGAAGAACACGAGCTCAAAGGATAAGGTTCATTGGGGAAGAAGACCCCCTTTTATAGGTGGGGAAAAATCCAACCGTTATGCTCACAGCCCGCACAGAGCGATACTACCGCTCCAAGGAGCGGTACTACCGCTAGGGCGGAAGTACCCCTTTGAAAAACAACAGCGAGGAGGCAAAAGGCCAGAAGAACCGCCGTAGCGGTACTACTGCTCGTCCTCACGGTACTACCGCTCGACCTCACGGTACTACCGCAAATGGTAGCGGTACTATTGCTTGCGAGCGGTACTACTAAAAAAAATACATCCGGGCCTACCACCGCAAGACTTGGGACGAGTTTTTGGTCCGGAGCGGTACTACCGCTGTAGGAGCCGCGGTAGTACTGCTCTGGAGCGGTAGTAAAAAATTACATCCGCTCCAATTCGCGGTAGTACCTCTGCAGCCTTTTCAGAACACCAAAACTGCCACAACTTTTGCAAACGGACTCCGAATTCGATGAAACCAAGTTTGTTGGAAAGCTAGCGACAAGGGCTAACACAATCTTGAAAGAAATATCAATAAGAAGCAAATTAGAAAAGGCCCATAAGAAAATGGTGAGGACCCTTCCTCGGATAAGACCGGTAAAACCTACAACACCGAAAACATAATAGAAGACGCATGCGAACTCCGTTTTCGATGAAACCAAGTTTGTCATCAAGATGACCATAAGCTCTAAGACTCACAAAGAAAACCAAACAAGAACCAAGAAACATGATGCAAGTATGCAATGGTTTGAGCTCTCGACGAATGATACGATCAAGCTACTCACTTGAGAGCCCCCTTGATAGTACGGCTATCGATCCTATAACCCGGTCTCCCAACTACCACCATGAGACCGGTAAAATAGAAAACCTATCAAGGGCAAACATTTGCCTTGCACATGATCCACTTGAGTTAGATGATGACGATCTTGTCCTCCTCAAGATGGACCACCTTTCTTGATTGCGTTGGGTTGATGAAGACTAGATGATTGCTCCCCCATACTCTACTATGGGTGAGCCACTCTTCGGCACATCTTCACAAGTCCATTGACACCAGAATGGATGGCAAGCTTCAAGCACTTGATCTCTTCGTGATTCTCCACTTGAAATTGCACACGGCAATCTTGATGACGATCACCACTTGATGTCATCCTTCCCATGGGTTGTATGATATCATCCTCTTGACGCAAGCCCATGGACACGTACCTAAACCCACATAGACTCTCACATAGACCATGGGTTAGTACATAAAGTGCAATGGACAATGCTTACCATACCATGGGATCACTTGATCCCTCTCGGTACATCTTCTACTCTTTGTGAGTTGATCAACTTGATTCACTCTTGACTTAGTCTTGATCAACCTTGAATCTTTCCCAACTCTCTTCATTTGGATGATGTCTTGAAGGTAAACATGAATGATCACACAATCTTCTTCTTCAAGACATGCTTGCAATAAGCTCAACTCTCAAATGACCAATCTTTGGATAATTCCTTGAATAGCACCTTGGTCGACACAAACTCTCCTTGAAACCAACACATGTACTCCAAGAAAAGCCTTTGGACAAAACCTTCATATATAACTCAAGGAAACCATTAGTCCATAGAGATTGTCATCAATTACCAAAACCAAACATGGGGGCACCGCATGTTCTTTCAATCTCCCCATTTTGGTAATTGAGGACAATCACTTTCTCGAGAGTTTATACAAGGAATTATGCATCACCAAGCAATGCAACAACCAATAATGCATGTGTATGAGATGCAAATGCTTAGGAACAAAACCAAAGCAAGGAGAAAACTCTGAAGACTTCTCCACAAAACTCTCTGAAACCTCTCCCCCATTGGCATCGATTGCCAAAATGGGCGAAAAGCATAGAAGGCCAATATAAATTGTGTTCCTCCATAAATTGTGTATTTCTCAACAAGAGAGTGGAATGGAATACACATATCCAACGGTAATACTTGGAGGAAGACCAACTATATTGAGGCACCAAGATTGCTAAAGGAATGATATGCCACAAGGACATAACAAAGAGAGAAACAAGCAATCAAGCAATCAAAAGATACCAATTGAAGCAAGCTATCAAAAGATACCAATTGAACCAACTAGGCCAAAGATCCTACGAGCTACATGAATAAAGGATATTATGATAAGAACAAAGGAGTGTTCTAAAGAAACTAGAGAAGCTCCCCATGATTTGTGCACACATAAGAATTTTTGTATTTGGATACAAAGTGCACAAAATAGGATCATAGCTCCCCCAAAAGCAATAGAAACTTACAACAAGTGCAAGTGAGCATATAGGAAACTAAGCCTAGTACATGTAACAAACACATGGTTGAGCAATAAGTGAAAAAGGAAACTTAAGAATGGGATCAACCAAAATGATGTGTGTGAGTCAAGGCAATGCACTTGAGAAGACTAATGTACGGATGAGCATTAAGCATCAATAAAGTCTTGAAAAAATGAGGCAACACAGTGCAAGGCCTATTATTCCCACATACAACTAGAAAATGGGTTCACAAGCTAACTAATAAGCATATAAAGAACCTATGCTTGTGACAACCCGTGGCAAAGATAGAAGATGAAAGCCTCATCAAGACAAGGGATACCAATTAAGATGAAAAAAGCCTCGTAGAGATAAGCATGAGGAAAATAATCTTCACCACACAAGAGATGCATCAAGATGCAACGAGATACGATACGCACTCAAGGCAAAAACTTTCACAGAGCCACCAAAGAAATAACATAAGAAAGGCAAGGTGGGCGTGAAAGAAAGGATAACATCTAGAGATGTAATTTCTCTCAAGTGTATAAGGTTCTAGGTAGACAAAATCATGATGATATATATCTACAAAGAAGGATGTACACCCGAAATAGTTACAACATGAAGGAACAAGATATCCAAACAGAAGTCATACATATACCAATAAGATATTTGCTTGAGAGCATAGCACAAGGCTAGATATGGTCTTATTGCATATAAATGAATTCCAACCACACGAACATCAAAGACATCACAACTAGCAACAAGACATCATTGTTGGGATGCTTTGAGAAAGGAAACAAGTATCACAACAGAGAATGGATAACATGCCATGATACAACCTACGAAAGGTTAATGCAAGAAATGTGTGCATGAAGTAGATGATGATACTTGTTACCGAGATACCATTGGATGGATGTAGTAGATGCCAATTAAAGGTAGATAGTAGTTCATTAATCATCCTAGCTTGACTCCAATAAGCACATGGTGACACCACCTTCCTTGTGAGTGAGCCGAGCATCCAATGCATCTCCACTTGTTCCTAGAACAACAACACAAACAAAATGGTACCCAAACTCATTGGGACCAAAGAGTTAGAGAACCAACAACACATAGGACAAACTCCACATAAATATGTGCATATAGATATGAAAATGAATTTCATGCACATCTCATCCAATTTGAGACTTGGTAGAGTTCCCCCTATATATTGGGTCAAAGAAAGAAAACATGCCAAAGAAACTACAAGAAGTAAATATGCATGCTCAAGACTTTCAAGAACCGAGACCAAAAGACAAAGAAATACCAAGCGAAGAAAAGATACGAAATGAATAAATCATCACTTGGAGGATATCCATAAAAGATACATCAAGGAATGAGATATCCATTGATACACTCAAAAAGAAAGATGTCAAACTCCCAAAAGAGATAATGGTTCCAAACAAACCAAGCCCTCTACAGAGTTTCATGATGGCACAAAGCACCAAAAAAGAAACGGCTTGCCTTCCACAAACACACACTTGATAAGGATCACAAGATGAGTGTTTTATAGAGAATAGGATGGCTCCCCCAAGACTAGTGCATTATAGAGAATTTGCATTTGAATACAAAAAGCACAAGATGGGATCACCACTTTCACTATATCTATACAAACACTAGACAAGCTCAAGTAAATAACAAGATCCACAAGTGGTATGGAATACAATGGGAGTTTACACAATCCTAGGCAAGAGATAAAGCAAATAAAAGCAAAGGCCAATGTAAAGATGATCAATAATTTCTACCACACATAAGTGAGTACCAATTGTCAAAAGACAAGAAGTATTTGGAAATAATTCCCGGTGGTAGATAGCAAGGATATCCGACATCATCTTCACACCAAACAAAAAGCAAAATGCAACTTGTAGAGCTAACATGCCACCTAGGAACAAGATAATTTACAGTATCAATTCTAGGTGATAATATCTCAAATGTACACATTTTCTAGGCTAGTAATATACACATAGCATATTACTCCCCCATAATGTGATACCAATTAAAGATAAACAAGAGGCAAAAAAGGATCCAACAAGAGATAATTAATGGATAATTTAGAATTTGAATTTCTCATGAGAAGACATACCACATGGCGACCAGATAATCTTGAAATATCAATACTAGATGGTATTACTCATGTACACACATATATAGGATTGTGAGGTGCACAAAGCACATCACTTCCCCATAATGGGATATTCCATTAATCTCTCACAAGAGCCAACTAAGAAATGAACAAGATGCAAAAGGCTCAACGCATGACACACACGTACATGATGTGCAAACCAACACAAACATACTTGATTTCTCAAGATAATCAAGTTGGAAGCACAACATATACAAACACATGCAAGGAACAAAGCCAAACATGCAAAGGGGCAAGTAACTTTAAATGTAAAAAAATTTAAGCACGAGTTACCGCAAGGAGGAACATTGGATATAAGATAGAAACTTGATAATCCGAATGA
Source organism: Triticum aestivum (assembly GCF_018294505.1). NCBI lineage: Eukaryota > Viridiplantae > Streptophyta > Magnoliopsida > Poales > Poaceae > Triticum > Triticum aestivum. The sequence continues at coordinate 525,803,495 of NC_057797.1, forward strand.
CTTGGCTTGAGACAATAAGAATGATGAAGTCCCCTTAATTCTTCATAATGTAGCCAAGTCTTCTAATGACCTCCAACATCACCTATTGATCAAGTTTGAGCTTGTTGGTCCCCAACCAAGTTGGGTCCTAAGAGGTTAGTCACAATAGGCTTGGCTACCCAAATGGTTCTTTGCTTCAAACCACTTTGAGTACCAACAAACTTGGAAACCACATTGCCAACCTTATCCTTCCCAAGAGAATAGACATCATCAATAATAATTGGGTTGGATAAGTTACCACTAGTGCATGAAGAAGCGAGGTGACCTTTCTCGCGACATAGGTAGCAACGTCTACTCTTCACTTTCTTCTCACTTGATTTCTCAGCTTGAGAAGCATAAGCTTGAGTCTTCTTGGGAAGAGGCTTTTCTTCAACTTGAGGTTGAGAATGAGAGTGAACTTGTGGCCGCTTCCCTTGTTGCTTGTCACTAATGGGCTTCTTCTTCAGTGGGCAAGATCTAACATGATGCCCTTCTACTTTGCACTTGAAGCAAACAATCTTGGCCGAATTCTTGACTTGTTCTTGGCCCTTCTTTTTGTTCACCTTGGACTTCTTATTCTTGTTGGAGTTGAATCCAAGTCCACCTTTGTCATTGGGGGATTTTTGCACACTCAAGATATTGTTGAATGTGAATTTCCCTTCATGACTCTTTTCCAAGTCTTTCTTCAAAGAAGTGACTTGGGCCTTGAGCTCTTTGATTTCCTCTACATGGTTAGTCTCAACACAAGTACTAGAGGAAGTATAAGCTTCATCGTTAGAGCAACAAGGCAAGGAAAGCAATTCATCACAAGATGTACCAACATTGTGAGTAGATGAATTACTAGGACTAGCACATGGCAACATAGCATTTTGACTAGAAGTAGTGCTAGTATCCACATGAGGCTCGCTAGATGTTACCTTAGCAATCATGGCCTCATGAGCTAACTTTAGCACATTATGGGATACTAGAAGATCATCATAAGAGCTTGTGAGCTTTACATGATTTTCTTCCAACATCCCATAATTTCTAGATAGCAAATCAAGTTGAGCCCTCAGCTCAACATTCTCCTTCAATATGGATGCTTCACAAGAGATAGAGTTAGTAGCACAAGCATCATCATTAACAACAAGAGGAGAAGACAACTTGGCAAGCTCTTTTGAATACGAAGCTTTAAGTTGAGCATGAGACTCGATGAGTTTGATGAGCTCACTCTTAATGACCCTTGAGCCATTTTCGAGGTGCTCAAAGTCCTCAAGGAGTTTAGCATGCACAACTTCAAGCTCCTCATTTTTAGTTTCAAAATCATTGGCCACCTCAAGACTCTATCACGAGATTCCCTCACTCTATATAATTCTAGAGCAAAAGTCTCCTCAAGATATTCCTTGGTGGTTTGTTCAAGTTCAAGAGCTTGAGAGAGGTCCGCAATCTCATTAGCGTAATCACGCTCATGACCTTCCATTTTATCAATGCTGACCTCATGCTCCTCAAGACGAGATTCCAACTCATCAATATATTTCTTGCCTTCAATGGCAATAGACATGATTTCCATGAAGTTGGAACGAGCAAGTTTATTTTTGTGAAGAGCTTTAAAAATCATTTCCCCCTTAGTTTTTAAGGAGGCAACATTATCATTCTCTTCATCATTATCCTCATCATCATTAGCATCAACATCATCATCAAGAGACATATTGGGGTACAAAGTAGGAGATACCTTTGATGCCTTAGCCATAAGGCAAAAAGAAGTAGATGATGATGTAGGATCCCTTGAGGCACCATTAAACACCACATCTTGTTCCATGGAGTGTTGGGTTTCCTCTACATTGTTAGCACAACAATTCGAGGAAATATATGCATTTTTATCATGGCAACAAGACATAGTACAACATATCATCATGAGATTTAGTCAAGCAATTTCTACATGATATGCAAGGACTATCAACACAAGCATGTGAAATATTTGGAGTGCTCGAAGTGTTAAAGCCCAAAGAAGGATCATTGCAATAAGATAGTGATGAAGGATCATCCACAATAAGCATACTATCATCATTGCAATGACCAACACTACTCACCATATCATTACCTTGTGGCAAACCACATGTAGGTGAAGTAGAAGAAGTTGAGAAGACTATACGGCCGGATGTGGAGGGAGAACAATCATCCCCACAAATCTTGGACACACCATATTTATCTTGAAGCTTTGTCCACAACTCATGAGCATCCCGGAACGGCATGAGTTGAAATAAAACTACATTGCTCAAAGCATCGAAAAGCACATTAGAAGCTTGAGCATTGAGATAAGAGTTTTTCTCATCCTCTAAAGATAATCTTAGGGGATCCTTTGGAGGAGAAAAACCCATATCTACAATTCGCTCTAAATTTGGGTCCATGACCCTAAAGAGATTAAGCATGCGAATTACCCAAACATCAAAATTTGTGCCATCGAAACTAAGAGTGTCAGAGAATCCTAATCCCCTAGTCGACATCTTTACTCTCTAGGCGGTAAAGCCTAAAAAGAGAGACGAGGCTCTGATACCAATTGAAAGATCGTGGATGTCGCCTAGAGGGGGGGTGAATAGGCGTTTTAAAATAATTACGGTTTAGGCTTGAACAAATGCGGAATAAACCTAGCGGTTAATTTGTCAAGCACAAAACCTACAACAACTAGGCTCACCTATGTGCACCAACAACTTATGCTAAGCAAGATAAACTACTAGGTGATAGCAAGATATATGATAAGAAACAATATGGCTATCACAAAGTAAAGTGCGTAAGTAAAGAGCTCGGGTAAGAGATAACCGAGGCACGCGGAGACGACGATGTATCTCGAAGTTCACACCCTTTCGGATGCTAATCTCCGTTTGGAGCGGTGTGGAGGCACAATGCTCCCCAAGAAGCCACTAGGGCCACCGTAATCTCCTCACGCCCTCGCACAATGCAAGATGCCGTGATTCCACTAAGGGACCCTTGAGGGCGGTCACCGAACCCGTACAAATGGCAACCCTTGGGGGCGGTCACCGAACCCGTACACTTTGGCAACCCTTGGGGGCGGTCACCGGTACCCGTCAAATTGCTCGGGGCGATCTCCACAACCTAATTGGAGACCCCGATGCTTGCCCGGAGCTTTACACCACAATGATTGAGCTCCGAACACCACCAACCGTCTAGGGCGCCAAGGCACCCAAGAGGAACAAGCTCTAGGGTGCCCAAACACCCAAGAGTAATAAGCTTCTCAAACTTTACTTCCACGTATCACCGTGGAGAACTCAAACCGATGCACCAAATGCAATGGCAAGGGCACACGGAGTGCCCAAGTCCTTCTCTCTCAAATCCCACCGAAGCAACTAATGCTAGGGAGGAAAATGAGAGGAAGAACAAGAAGGAGAACACCAAGAACTCCAAGATCTAGATCCAAGGGGCTCCCCTCACCTAGAGGTGAAAGTGATTGGTGGAAACGTGGATCTAGATCTCCTCTCTCTTTTCCCTCAAAAACTAGCAAGAATCCATGGAGGGATTGAGAGTTAGCAAGCTCGAAGAAGGTCAACAATAGAGGAAGAACACGAGCTCAAAGGATAAGGTTCATTGGGGAAGAAGACCCCCTTTTATAGGTGGGAAAAAATCCAACCGTTATGCTCACAGCCCGCACCGAGCGGTACTACCGCTCCAAGGAGCGGTACTACCGCTAGGGCGGAAGTACCCCTTTGAAAAACAACAGCGAGGAGGCAAAAGGCCAGAAGAACCGCCAGAGCGGTACTACCGCTCGTCCTCACGGTACTACCGCTCGACCTCACGGTACTACCGCAAATGGTAGCGGTACTACTACTTGCGAGCGGTACTACTAAAAAAATACATCCGGGCCTACCACCGCAAGACTTGGGACAAGTTTTTGGTCCGGAGCGGTACTACCGCTGTAGGAGCCGCGGTAGTACTGCTCTGAAGTGATAGTAAAAAATTACATCCGCTCCAATTCGCGGTAGTACCACTGCAGCCTTTTCAGAACACCAAAACTGCCACAACTTTTGCAAACGGACTCCGAATTCGATGAAACCAAGTTTGTTGGGAAGCTAGCGACAAGGGATAACACAATCTTGAAAGAAATATCAATAAGAAGCAAATTAGAAAAGGCCCATAAGAAAATGGTGAGGACCCTTCCTCGGATAAGATCGGTAAAACCTACAACACCGAAAACATCATAGAAGACGCATGCAAACTCCGTTTTCGATGAAACCAAGTTTGTCATCAAGATGATCATAAGCTCTAAGACTCACAAAGAGAACCAAACAAGAACCAAGAAACATGATGCAAGGATGCAATGGCTTGAGCTCTCGACGAACGATACGATCAAGCTACTCACTTGAGAGCCCCCCTTGATAGTACGACTATCGATCCTATAACCCGGTCTCCCAACTACCACCATGAGACCGGTAAAATAGAAAACCTATCAAGGGCAAACCTTTGCCTTGCACATGATCCACTTGAGCTAGATGATGACGATCTTGTCCTCCTCAAGATGGACCACCTTTCTTGATTGCGTTGGGTCGATGAAGACTAGATGATTGCTCCCCCATACTCCACTATGGGTGAGCCACTCTTCGGCACATCTTCACAAGTCCATTGATCACCACAATGGATGGCAAGCTTCAAGCACTTGATCTCTTCGTGATTCTCCACTTGAAACTTGCACACGACAATCTTGATGACGATCACCACTTGATGTCATCCTTCCCATGGGTTGTATGATATCTTCCTCTTGACGCAAGCCCATGGAACACGTACCTAACCCCACATAGACTCTCACATAGACCATGGGTTAGTACACAAAGTGCAATGGACAATGCTTACCATACCATGGGATCACTTGATCCCTCTCGGTACATCTTCTACTCTTTGTGAGTTGATCAACTTGATTCACTCTTGACTTAGTCTTGATCAACCTTGAATCTTTCCAACTCTCTTCGTTTGGATGATGTCTTGAAGGTAAACATGAATGATCACACAATCTTCTTCTTCAAGACATGCTTGCAATAAGCTCAACTCTCAAATGACCAATCTTTGGATAATTCCTTGAATAGCACCTTGGTCGACACAAACTCTCCTTGAAACCAACACATGTACTCCAAGAAAAGCCTATGGACAAAACCTTCAAATATAACTCAAGGAAACCATTAGTCCATAGAGATTGTCATCAATTACCAAAACCAAACATGGGGGCACCATATGTTCTTTCAGAAAGTATTGGGAACTACTTGATCGTTTTCGTTGACAGGAAAAGCATGCCACCCAAAATGTTTTATCTCTATCTTTTTCGCTTTGAGCTCTAGCACCTCTACAACTCCCTACTTCCCTCCGTGAAGGGCCTTTCTATTTACTTTATGCAATTTTTATTTTTACTTGAGTCTCCATCTTCTCTTATAAAGCACCAACTAAGGGGCACTATGATCGTACTTGAGCATTGGGTGTAGCTAATATGCGAGTGTGTTTCATGAATGGATCAGTGATTGAGCATAATGGGCTAGGGATAACTTGCTTTAGTGTTGATATTTTGAAAGACATGGTTGCTTGTTGATATGCTTGGGTATTAAAGTCCTAATGTCAAAACTAGACTATTGCTTTGAACCATATAAAAGTCCAATTGTCCATGCTATAAAAGAAAGAATATGTGATGAACATGTTAGGCAACATTCCACATCAAAAATTCTGTTCTTATCATTTACCTACTCGAGGATGAGCAGGAATTAAGCTTGGGATGCTGATACATCTCCAATGTATCTATAATTTTTGATTGTTCCATCTTGTTATATTATCATTCTTGGATGTTTTACAATCATTCTATATCATTTTTTTGGGACTAAACTATTGACATAGTGTCCAGTGCCAGTTGTTGTTTTTTGCTTGTTTTTTACATCGCAGAAAATCAATATCAAACGAAGTCCAAATGTAGCGAAACTTTTTGTGGAATTTTTATGGACCAGAAGACACCCAATGGGCCAGAGAAGCACCTGGGGGTGCCCCGAGGGGGGCACAACCCACCAGGGTTCGCTTGGGCCCCCAGGCGTGCCCAGGTGGGTTTTGCCCACCTCGATGGCCTCCCACACCGCCTTTTTGCTCTATAAATACCTCAATATTCCAGAAACCCTAGGGGAGTCGACGAAAATCAATTCCAGCCGCCGCAAGTTCCAGAAACCACAGATCCAATCTAAACACCATCACAGAGGGGTTCATCATCCTCATTGGTGCCTCTTCGATGATGCGTGATTAGTATTTTGTAGACCTTCGGGTCCGTAGTTAGTAGCTAGATGGCTTCCTCTCTCTCTCTCTCTCTCTCTCTCTCTTGATTCTCAATACAATGGTCTCTTGGAGATCTATTTGATGTAACTCTTTTTGCGGTGTGTTTGTTGGGATCCGATGAACTTTGAGTTTATGATCAGATCTATGTTTTTATCCATGAAAGTTATTTGAGTCTTTTGATCTCTTATATGCATGATTACTTATAGCCTCATATTTCTTCTTTGAATATTTGGTTAGGTTAGGCCAACTAGATCAATGTTTCTTGCCATGAGAAGAGGTGCTTTGTGATGGGTTCGATCTTACGGTGCTTGATCCCAGTGACAGAAGGGGAACCGACACATATGTATCATTGCTATTAAGGATAACAAGATGGGGTCTATTTCTACATAAATAGATCTTGTATATATCATGTCATCGTTCTTATTGCATTACTCTGTTTCTCCTGAACTTAATACACTAGATGCATGATGGATAGCAGTCGATGTGGTGGAGTAATAGTAGTAGATGCAGGCAGGAGTCAGTCTACTAATCTTAGATGTGATGCCTATATAATGATCATTTCCTGGATATCGTCATGATTACTTGAAGTTCTATCAATTGCCCAACAGTAATTTGTTCACCCACCGTTGCTATTTTTCTCGAGAGAAGCCACTAGTGAAATCTATGGCCCCCGGGTCTCTTCTTTATTATATTTGCCTTCGTGGTCTATTTTTATTTGCTTTTATTTTTACATCTATTAATCCAAAAATACATAAATACCTTGCTGCAATTTTTATTTATTTTATCTCGCGTTCCCACGAGATCTATTTATCCAATCTACTACAATTTTACCTATCTTTTTACCCGTGAGGATTGACAACCCCTCTCTTACGTTGGGTTGCAAGTATTTGTTCTTTATGTGCAGGAGTTGTTTACGTGGTATTGCGTGGTTCTCCTACTGATTCGATAACCTTGGTCTCATCACTGAGAGAAATACCTACTGTAGCTATGCTGCATCATCCCTTCCTCTTTGGGGAAATACCGAGTAGTTCAAACCGCATCATTCCCCCTCTGGCCGAGTACCGAAAAAGGCCTCCAGATGGGATCTCGCAAGAACAGAGGCTTGCAGCATCGGAACAAGTATTTTGGGTGGCTCTTTGTTGGTTTCCCGATTTTATAGAATTTATAGAGTTGGAATTAGGTCAAATGGAGGAACGAGGGGGCCACAAGGCACATGGGCGCACCTACCCCCTAGGCGTGCCCATGTGGCTTGTGGCCTACTCCTTCGTCTTCTGACCTCCCCCCGAAGCTTCTAGGGTCTCTTATGTCTAGGAAAAAATCGTCAAAAAGTTTCGTGGCATTTGGACTTCGTTTGGAACCGATTTTCTGGAAAACCAAAAACAGGCAAAAAAACAACAACTGGCACTTGGCACTAAGTTAATAGGTTAGTCCCAAAAATTATATAGTATTGCATATAATTGCATATAAAGCATCCAAGATTGATACTATAATAGCATGGAACGATAAAAAGTTATAGATACGTTGGAGACGTATCATAATGCATGAAGTATGATGACATAATGTAGACAGAATAAAACCGAGCAATATGATTAAACCCCGTTGTTTTATCCTTCGTAGAAACAATACAATACGTGCCTCGCGACCCCTTCTGTCACGAGGTGAGGACACCACAAGTTTGAACCCACTACAAAGCACCTCACCTACCGAAGATAAATCAATCTAGTTGGACAAACCAAACGGGTAGACTGGAGAGAAATACAAAGCTATAATATCATGCATAATAAAGTTAAGAAAAGTCTCAGTTACTTTGAATGAATAATCTAATCATAAACCCACAATTCATCGGATCCCAACAGACACAACGCAAAAGAAGATTACATCGATATAACTCCGAGGAGAACATTGTATTGAAGATCAAAGAGAGAAAAGAAGCCATCTAGCTCATCACTATGGACCTGTAGATCTGTGGTAAACTACTCCCACATCATCGGAGGTGCAACAAGGTTAATGTAGAGGCCCTCCGTGATCGATTCCCCTTCGACCGAGGAAGTGAAAAGAAGATATGTGGTGAGTGGTGGGATCCAGTTAATGATATTTTCGGTAGTCAAACCAACCTGCACTGGTTGTAAGGGCACTCACAGTGCTTGTATCTTAGCATAATTTCATGATAAAAAATCTATTGTAGCGCCACATTTGACGAGGAAAGAGGGAAAAATCATATATTAATCTAGAATTCTATATATAGGTCCTAGCAATAAAACTAAGACATATCATAACTTTTTCTGCCACAAAAACACATTAATCATAGTTGTTTTAGATACAACATTAGGATATAATGCATTGGAATTGCTATATCTAAACATCCATTTAATGTCATTAGATACAACTTACGATATAGTGCATTGGGACTTCCCTAACACACCCCACATAATTCCCCTACAATAGGTAGTAAAAAAAAGATCCAGAAAAGGAGAAAAAGATAAACCATACATAGTATTATTTATGTATGTACGTATATGTAGATGTAGATGTGTATTTATTCCATGTGCGATAGGGTGGAGAAGAGGGTTCACCCAAACCCTTCATGGATCTAAGGGCAACTCCAAAGCGGATGACCAACACAAATACACCAAATGTCCATGAATATTTCCGAATCTTTTCGTGGAAATGGATAGGGGAACCAGCCATCCAACCAAAGTCACCAAATGTCCGCCCCTTGACCTAAAAATGGAATAAAACTAAATGTCCTCCTATGGTCACTTTGACAAATGCATCAAGATCAATAGCAATTCAACCATACATTTAAGTCCAAAACTACGAGATGTTCAATAAGTTTCTAAAATTCATCGAACCACAGAAGAACTGGTTGTCCAAACCAAAGACCACGATTTTTGAACCCCTTGAAGGCGACCTTCATCCGACGGTTCCTCTTCTTGAGTTTGAACTTCTTCATAGGCACATGTTGTTGATCCAATTTCTATGCCCATTGAGCTTCAACCAGCAATGCGTCAATGTGAATGGCTTTCCCTCATTCATGTGGTAAACCTCACATTCTGGGCTAGACAATGATGTGATCAATGAGTTTCAACATTGAGAAAATTTAATGAAAATAACCAAGACATAGAGCAACAAGGAGCAAAACTTACGAGCTCTTCGAGTGACGTGCCCCTTTGCCAACTTATATGCAGTTGTGCATATGCACCACAACATGTTGATGGTCTTTTGTGGTGTGTCATCAATAGAGTAGCGACTTTGCATTGTGAACATGGATCACTTCCATGTTGCAGGGCGCGTAGTGCTTGTGCTCATGGAATCAAACATGCACACATTGCCAAAACGACCCGACATTTACTTCATACCTTGAAACTCCACACTTATGTCCAACCACACCCCACACAACAATTCATTGTCCTTCACTGAGTACATTGTCATTGTGTTTGCTTCAAAGTAAATAACAAGAACATCAAATTTTATGACAATGGCATTGGGACGAATACTTGTCGAGCATGGTGTCCACCATATATGGTGTTTGTAGTGAGTGAAGGATACATGGGCTGCAACAGGATCCGGGGTGGAATTGTGGCGTAGTCCAAGGAGAGTAGGAGCATGGGTGGGACGCCGGTGGTCCAGCAAGACATGGGCTACGGTGGGGGTAGTAAAATAGCGGCGTTCGGTCTCCGAGGGTGTGGATACAAAGCATAGCGAGAGGGAGAGTGAGTAAAAGGGCTTCTAGTAGGGGCATTTTGATGGGCCGAGGGTGTTGGAGTTCGACGTGATAGACGTCTGAACGCCCCAATACTTCCCTGGTCCGGTTTCGATTTGGGTTGGATGAAAAAAAACTTCCACATCATTTGATTCAAACATTTAGAGGCAATATTCATGATCCACGTCGGAGTTGTCCTACTCCCTATAACTGAACATAGCTTCATGTCGATACAAGCATGGTGTAAGAGTATCTACAATCGGACGGCCCATATCCGCCCAAAGGCCCGGGCAGCCTGCCCGAACACTGCCCAGACAGAAACAAGCCACCCAACCGACTGCCCCAAACGCAGCCCAAGCATTCAAGCTGACATGCAAACCCAATACCCATCCCATACGTGGGCGGATATGGGACACCCAGACGCGTCTGCCATGTCAGATCCGGCCCACTATGGTCCACCCGACCCCACATATATTCATCCTTATCTGCACTATGGACCAAACCCTAGCCACTCCACTCCCTCCATTAGCAAACTTTTCTCCTTTAAACTCCGGCCTGCTCGGGCATGATGGGCAGCGCATCCGACTACGAGATCTCCTGATCCGTTGACTGAGAACTTGCCCCACGCGGGGGTGAGGAAGAGATGGTTGTGTGCATTGCTCTGCGCCGCTCCCGAGAGGAGTGCGCCCAACTGCGGTCAGACTCGACCTGGTGGGAATCCATTGTGTCTGCTCAAATGGCACTTGGATTCATTGGGGCTAGTGGCTTGAGGCGCGTAATTGTGGCCTCGCCGGAAGCGGTTACCACCGTTTGGCGGTGCAACCCCTTTGTTGGCGCATCGTCCCCAGGCCGCCGGGCTCTGAGTCAAAGGTCAATGCCGACATGCCTCACAAACTATCCACGTCTATCATGAGGCATGCCCTCCGCGTGAGGCACGGGGCACGGAAGGCCATGGAGGCGGAGTCGAACGCCGCCGCCGCCTAGCGCCGTAACCTTAGGGTGGCGGCGTCGGGCTCAGACCATGAGGTTGGCCCGTCCACGTCTATCATGGACCTCACCTCCACCGACGATGTCCAAGCCGTGGGTTTCGATGAGGAAGAGTATGACATGCTAGACGGCGGCGCCTCATGTCCAATGTGGGATAGTCCATGTCCTTTGTCCTACTATATCTCGCCGGCGATCGGACCTTCACTTCGCGGTCTCACGGCCGCCGGATAGGAACACGAACACGGCCAAAGATTTAGACTAGGTTTTACGTTACTTGTAATTGTATGAATTTGAGGATTTACAATGAGAGATAGTACCTGGTTGTGGCATCCAATATTTAAGATGTGATCTGTCACCATCCATGGACACAGATCGTGTTGGGTGCTGGATTTAGGGACTGTTTGGTTTCCAGCCTAAGGTTGCCATGCCTAACCTTAGTCATGCCACAACACCTTAGGCATGTGTTTGGTTTATTGCCACACTTGTGGCTTGCCACACTTTTCTAGTTATACGGCCCACATGTCATAGGCTCAATTTTTTGCCAAATCTTGCCACACTTGTGGTGGCCATTTTGTTAGCCACACTTTTTGTGGCAGCCACACTTTGCCTAAGATTAATTGTGGCAAAGTTAGTTATGAACCAAACAGGCCCTTAGCCCGCCAGCGTACTCTGCACCCGTGTTGAAATCCAAGTACTTGTACGCCGCACCCACGGGACGCGCCCATGTGCCCACCGCCGCAAGGCCCCCAGCCTCCGTTCCGCTCGCCGATCCGCCATCGGTAGGTTCACTGATGATTTCGCAGTTCCACCCACCCGCGGGACGTACAAGCCATCCCGGCCCCATGACGCCGATGGTCAGACGGTAGAAGAAGACGGATACATCGCACGTGCCGCAGATCCTTTTCTTGAAAGAAAGAGAAAATCATTCTCTTCCCCTTCCACATCATCATCATCATAATCAGCGATGAAAGTTTTCAGTCCGAGAGAAGGGAAACGTGAAGAATGACGTCCGTTTTCCACAGTCCGAGCACGTTGTTTCCGCCTGTTGCTGCTTGCTACCGCCGAGTGAGCAATTCATTTCAGTAACAGTTGGGTATTGTGTTCCGCGTGACAACCAGATCTTGCCTGTCTGCCTGTAGGGCCAGTGCTTTGACTCTCGTCAGTTACTACTTACTCTCCTCGTAAAATAGACAGATTTAATTTACTTATTTTGCGGGTAGTAGTTTATTATTTGACCGCAACCGTTTCTAGTGCTTCAAAAGCAAGCAGGGCTCCCTTCAAAATCAAAAAATAAAAGAGCAAGCAAGGCACAACGGGAGCCAGACTGTACTCGGTTCAGTAACCGCCAAATCAAGCAACACGGCGAGAAAGGAAGCTCCCAATGCACACAAGGACCTCACCGTCAATCATAACAAACCAAAGGTCCAAACGACAATTAGCTCCCGGCGAAAACAAATCATGAGCACGCCATATCATGGCACATCATCATCATAATCTAATCACCAAATAAAACTAGTACTACTCCTCGGAGCAGCAGCACTGCAGCAGTGGTATTAATTAATCGAACCCACCCCAGCGGGGAAGAAGAAGAAGAAGAAGAAGCCTCTCCTTCTCCTTTAAGCTTCGAATCATCCTTCCTTCCCCCTCCCCCCTCCCTCCCTCCCACTTCATCTCGCCGCGACGAAGCTTCCAAAACCCCCAAAAGGATCCCCCAATCTTCGCCTCTGCCTCCGGCCCGATCAATCTCTCAGCAGCGGCTGCCGCGCGGCTCGGCCCGGGATCCATGGAGAGGTACGAGCTGCTCAAGGACATCGGCGCCGGCAACTTCGGCGTCGCCCGGCTGATGCGGAACAAGGAGACCAAGGAGCTCGTCGCCATGAAGTACATCCCACGGGGCCTCAAGGTGCGCCCGCGGCCCGCCGCCACCGGCCGGAGTCGGGCTCCCCTGTGATTCGTCCCGTGCCGGGACGGCCCGGTTGAGTTTTTCCTTCCTGCTGCGAATTCAGTGACGGAGTTGTCCTTTTGGGCGTTTCTTGATGTTTGCAGATTGACGAGAATGTGGCGAGGGAGATCATAAACCACCGGTCGCTGCGGCATCCCAACATAATCCGATTCAAGGAGGTGGGCGAGGGAACGGGCAAGGCGCCGGGATCAATCCTTTCCGCCTTCTCTGCCCGAAGAAGAGTATAACGGATTGATTCTTTTGCAGGTGGTGGTCACGCCGACGCACCTGGCGATTGTGATGGAGTACGCGGCCGGCGGCGAGCTCTTCGACCGGATCTGCAACGCCGGGAGGTTCAGCGAGGACGAGGTGAGGATCGGTCCATTGCCCGTGTCCATTTTCGGTGCCGATTCGTGCAACTGATGGTCGCCTTGTCCCCGCAGGCCAGGTACTTCTTCCAGCAGCTCATCTGCGGCGTGAGCTACTGCCACTTCATGGTAAGAACAAGCAAACCGGTGCAATCGCTGATAAAAAAATCCTAGATCATCAGATGGTATAAAACAGTCGTTGATCTGCAGCAAATTTGCCACCGGGACCTGAAGCTGGAGAACACTCTGCTCGACGGTAGCCCGGCGCCCCGCCTCAAGATCTGCGACTTCGGTTACTCAAAGGTAATACTAATAAAAATAGTAACAGCAATTATAAAGGGAGGCATTTTCTGCGGGGGTCAAAAGCTGCACTTTGCTTGGCTTTGCGGCCGGAAAGATCGGAGGATTCATCTCGCCCTCCCGAAATGCAATTGGTTTCCTCTTCCTGCGCGAAGCTGCTCGCGAAAGCAACGTTCCCCTGCCATTGTTGACCCGAACAAGTTCGGCGCCACGCCAACGCCTTTTTTCCCTCTGCGGTGCACTGAACATGCTTCCCTTTTCTTCCTTTTGCAGTCGTCGTTGCTGCACTCGAAGCCCAAGTCGACGGTCGGCACGCCGGCGTACATCGCCCCGGAGGTGCTCTCCCGCCGGGAATACGACGGCAAGGTCAGTCAGTCTCCGGCTCTCTCTCTCTCTGCCGTTTTCTCTATTCTTCTGCCTCGTGACTCTGCGCATGGGCCCGCCGTGCGGTGGGTCCCGGCGGCAGTGGCGGTAGCGACCCGCTTGTCCTAGCCCGTGAGCACGTGCCGCCTGCCGCTGCAGTACACGTACACGTAGCGTGACTCTCGCTTCCCGAGGCCGCCAACCAGCAGCCCTTGTGGACTGGGTCCATGGGTCGCACCACGCATTCAGCGAGTGGGCCCGCGGGTTCATTCTGGCGTGGGTCTATAGGCTGGGTCCTTTGGGGCCAGCTATCTCTGACTGGTGGATTCGGAATTTGTCCCTAGTTACAGATCTGCCTGCCTGTTACCGGGCAGACGCGCGCACTCCCACTGGGCGGTGGGCCCAACGCCACGCTGGCTCTGAGATAGTGTCTCTCGCTTGCTGCTGCTGCTGCTGCTCCTGTGGCAGGTGATTAGATTCCCGGTTAAATGTGGACAGTCCTTGTCGTGGCAGTCCTCCGAATTTATTTTTATTTTTGGAAGGCAGTGGATTTTGTTGAAAAACTCGGTCGAAAAAGCGAAAAGGTGAGAGATTATGCAAAGATATGTTGTTCGTTCTGTGTCTCATGACGTCGATTTGGACATTCACATTCTCATGATCGAAATTCACACATCATGCTCGATCGATGGCGATGCTTGCTCCAACCAGCGATGTCTGCTTTTGATGCACGCCATCCAAATGCGAAAAGAGGGGAGGAAAGGTTTAGGTTGATCGGATTCAGACCGGATTTAGTGGTCACGAGTTCTTTTTGTTTCTTCGCGAGAACATCAAGAGTTTGCGAGCTCGTGTGCGCCCTCTTGGTTTAATTTATTGTGGCCTGGAGTAAAGTTAGATTTCCTGGAGAAAGCATATGATTCTGTGGATACAGATATTAGAATTAGATACCCTATTTTTGCACTTGATACTAGGAAAGCTTGGAGCTGGGGACCGGGGTAGGGTTGTTTGTAATTTCAGTTGCGAAATGCAACTTCAGTGGGTGAAGAGACGGGAGCGTGATTATGTCTATAGGAGCATGCGTCAAAAGGAGTGATTTTACATCACTAGGTAATTAAAATGCCCAGACGGAGATAGGCCAGTTGAATGCATGTTTGTGACAAGCAAAAGCTCCATGAGGCAGACACACCCATGGGCACATCAGCTTGACAAATCGTTTAGTTTTTGTTGGACGTGTCATTTTTTTAGGCTCACTTCATACTTTATGTCCTTGTCTAAAACATTTTACCATCATGGTCCTAGTGCTACAGATACAGATTAGCCTTTTTTTTTTGTGAAACAAACTGATTAGCTAATTGATGTTGTCACAAAGGTCTATCTGACCCAATCATTTTCAAGTAGCCTTGTTAGACTGAACTTCTCGTTGGCACTTTGTGGTCCTTTATAAATATTTCATTATCTATCTCTTTTTCTCTCGTTGTCCGATACTGCTATGATATCTTGTGAAGAATTTTCTGTACGACGGTTACTGTTTTTTTCTTCCCTCACTGTCCAACAAATCATATCAGTCTGGTTACATCTTGGCTTTCCAGCGCTGCAAAATTGGTCGTGTTTGCTTGTCGAAGAGAAACAGTATGATGCGCTGGAGATCAGCATAGATAGTCTATGGATAGCATAGCAACTAGTACTACTTTATTGTTCATTTCTAGGCCAACCCTTTTAAGACTGCAAAGTGTCATTGATTTCCCTAAACATATGGCGTCCACTTTTTCTGCAATAAAATATGTGCATTTTGTCTGCTTCCACATTAAATTATGCTGTTGTGTTTGTCTCGACCTACCTGATCTTCGGTTAGATTGTTTTGAAATTCTCTGATTGCCTTTGTGGAACCAAAGTTGCATGTAAATCTTTTTGTTTGAAGTTCGTAAATATAATAGTTTTGTGTTACTTCCCAAAATAACAACTGCATAGAACACAACAGGTGTGATTATTATATGTAGCTCATATCATTTCCCGCAGGGAAAAGATTTAAGTTCAATACAATTTTACAAACATGTAAACACAACTGAATTTTGGGCACTTGAAGCTTTACTAGTAATAATGTACGTGCAATGCACGTTTATATTAGGTAGGATATTACTTGCACGTTATATTAGGTAAGATATATCTGTTGCACGTTGGTATTTAGTAAGATATCAATTACTTTTTCACGGGAATGGTAAGATATTAATTACATGGCAGATTTCAAGGAATAGCGTTGAGTCAAAATATGTTTATAACCAATGGCAGTGGTGGGTAATTAGAGCGTTAAACATGTTTGGTGCTCAACATTGGAGCGATTTGAACCGCTAGATAACATAATTTGATGGTCGAGATGGTTTGAATCTGCCCATTTGGGTCTTCTTATATTGGTATAGATATATATATAGATGTACTATTTCCGCATTTATGATCGTACATCTTAAATTGGTTATGTTCCAAATGTGCTTTCCTGCAAGCTGTTCTTGCCTTCTTGCCTTTTCATTTATCTATATTTGTCTGTTAGTTTGTTATGTGTTCTAACATATTTGCATCTATTGATGGTTCAGACAGCAGATGTGTGGTCTTGTGGAGTGACCCTTTATGTGATGCTAGTCGGCGGTTACCCTTTTGAGGATCCTGATGACCCCAAGAACTTCAGAAAGACCATTGGGGTAGCAATTTCAAACCATTTTTTTGTGTGTGTGCTAAGCAGCGTCGATTTCAACTTTCTTATGGTTGGTCCATTTGTTCTTGTCGCAGAGAATAATGTCAATCCAATACAAAATACCGGAGTACGTCCACGTATCCCAAGACTGCAAGCAACTCCTTGCCAGTATTTTTGTCGCAAACCCTGCAAAGGTACTTTTCGGATTAAACTCAGGTCAGCTCACTAGAGCGATTCATCGTCGGCTTATTCTTTTCCCAACCATCATTTCAGAGAATAACAATGAGGGAGATCAGGAACCACCCCTGGTTCTTGAAGAACTTGCCAAGAGAGCTCACGGAAGCTGCCCAAGCAATGTACTACAAGAGAGACAACAGCGCCCCGACCTACTCGGTCCAGTCCGTGGAGGAGATCATGAAGATCGTGGAGGAGGCGCAGAAACCGCCTCCTTCCACCACTCCGGTGGCGGGTTTCGGGTGGGCGGAGGAGGACGAGCAGGAGGATGGCAAGAAGCCAGAGGAGGAAGCGGAGGAGGAAGACGAGGAAGATGAGTATGAGAAGCAGTTGAATGAGGTCCGTGCCAGCGGTGAGTTCCACATCAGCTAGCTGATGGGGGTGCTTCACTGGCGTGAGAAGGCCACAGACCGGGGATAAAATTTGTCATATAGTTTGTAGTGTGTGGTTTTGTTCTCGAGTTTTTCTCTTCATTATTGTCTCGATTCTGCAACAGTGTAAATTACCAAAGTGGTTCCGTCGCTGTCTTTACAATGACTGATTAAGCTAGCATTGCGGAAACATAATGTATGGAATAAATCATCTTATTGAGCATGTTCTTGCACCTCTCTTTCCTGTTCTGAAGATCACGGCTGCACCCTGAGCTGTTTATTAATCTGGTCTACTAAATCGTGCTGGTACAATTATCAATATGATCAGAGTGGTGCTACTGGCAGCTCCTTGTTAATGTCCATGTACTACTCCCTCCATTCCAAAATAGATGACTCAACTTTGTAAAAGTTAGTATAATGTTGGGTCATCTATTTTGAAACAGAGGGAGTACTTCTGAATCCTGATGTGCAACTTCCCTCTCTAGCTTCAGAGATGACCCTGCAGATGTCTGCAGATATTTCCAAATGTATCATGTGGTGCTTTCACTGCAGATATTTGCAGATGCACACATGTGCTTGTGCAGTTTTGCGATTGTGACAAAGAAACTTATTTCAGAAAGAAAGAAGTACATCGATCAAGAACAGATATCAACAACAAAATGAAAATGACGCTGTTATTAAACCACTGATGATTTTGCTAACTATAAAATTGCTTAGACCAACAGTTCTCTCAGTAATCTGTTTAATATATGATCAACTTATCCCGCAAATCATCGCAGACAATCTAATCCTGCAAAAGGAAAATTTCCACCAGTAAAATGATTTTTTCTTGTGTGGGTCATATTACCCTTCACTCTAGCCATGGTATTCTCCAGCGGAAATAATAAGCAATTCAAGCAAGAAAGATCGGAGGGCTGATGTTAATGGCAAGAAATGCACATTTGCTGCCTTGCCGCGGAAAAACTGACGTGAATTAGCACGCTCTTAAAACAAGCATACAATAAGTATGGAAGACAACGATATGAGAGAAGGTTACTATTAAATTAAATCCTATCTTAGGGCTTAGCCATACAACACGTCCAATCATAAAATGGAATGTGACTCGCATCTCACAAAATAGTCGCAAGTCAAGATACCACACGCCCATGCCGTGCTGTAGCTAATTGAGCACTTTGTTTCCATTTTATCTCAACAACTAGTAGCCTACAAGCTACTGTTGTCTAATCAGACGGAGAAAGTACCTACCTGCCTTGGAAAGATTGGAAGACGTCTGCAATTATAACTGTATGCCCATACGATCGACATTGATGGCGTTGTCAGTTAGGACGGAGAAAGTTTTTCCTCTGTCATAGTGCTCACCCAGAGAGTGTGCAGTTAGACATCCATACCTACACTTGGCTAAAAGAATAAATTCCAAATTTCACCCCCTAAGATTCGTGTTTGGTAAAAATCCATACCTACACTTGGCTAAAAGAATAAATTCCAAATTTCACCCCCTAAGATTCGTGTGTGGTAATTTTTTTTACCCTATTTAGCAGGAATTGCTCAAAAATACCCCCATTTAGGCAAGTTTCTTCCAGGTTTTACCATCTTTACCCGTCTCTGCCGGCAGGTCCGTTCTTTTTAAAACAAAGACGTCAGGAGCGTCTGGCTTTAACTGGATAAATCCCACAACATGCATAGTGCACATAACGAACCGAACCAGTACGAAAAAAGGTTTTAGAAATCCAACCATAATTTATGGGGCAATCTGCCCAAACTGAGCACGTAGGCTCGAAAACATGCAAAAGGTGCAACTACCTTAAGAAGCAACAGGAGGGGACCTACCGATGTTGTTGATATGTCGAACTCTGACCATCACCACCTGCGGGCAATCAGTGTCCTGCCGTCTCCCCAACGGAGCCGGCTGCTACAAAAATAGGGTACATTCGAAGATGTTGTCAGCTTGGTGCGACGAGAATACACCCTCGATGGTAATCTTGTTACGAATGTGCCAAAGCGACCAAAGCAATGCCCCGACACATCTCCGCATTACGTGTTTTGAAGAGCCACACAATGAAGATACTTGTAGGATCGAAAGTAGGTCTAGAGGGGAGGGTGATTAGACTACTTGACCAATAAAAACCTAGCATTTTTTCAATTTTTGTTCTTCACAGATTTTAATAATTCTAGCAAGTCTACTAGCACCCTATACATGCAAGTCTAATATAGTGGCAACGGAAAGTAAAGACTTTGCACATGAAAGTAGAGAAAGGGTTTGGAGATAATCAAACGCAATGAAGACACGATGATTTTTGGCGTGGTTCCGATAGGTGATGCTATTGTACGTCCACATTGATGGAGATTTCAACCCACAAAGGATAACGGTTGAGCGAGTTCACGGAGGGCTCCACCCTCGAAGGGTCCACGAAGAAGCAACCTTGTCTATACCATCATGGCTTACTACACGATGGACTAGCCTCACTTGGGGTAGACCTTCACGAAGTAGGCGATCTTCTTGCCCTCACAAACTCCTTGGTTCAACTCCACAAGCTTGGAGACTCCCAAGTGACATAACCTAGGAGACACCACTCTCCAAAAGGTAATAGATATTGTTGTTGACTATGAACTCCTTGCTCTTATGCTTCAAAAGATAGTCTCCTTGACACTCAAACACTCTCTCACAGATTTGGGCTATGTGGTAGGAAAGGGACTGGAGTGGAGAGCAACTTGGGGAGGCTAGAGATCAGGGAAGTGGAATCATCTTGATCTCAACACAAGGGTAGGTGGTTCACTCCCAGAAAATAGACATGAGAAGTGGTAGCTTCGAACTAGTCTCTCTCTCTGAGAGTTAGTGGAATGGGTGGGGTTATATATAGGAAGCACAAAAAATCCAACCGTTACACACCTTTATGCACTACTCGATGGGACCGGGTGAGAATGCTGGTGAGACTAATTAGTACAAAAGGTCTGAACTTTAGGATTTTTGGTGAGACCGGATGAAACCTCTCGGTGGGACCAAGATGAGATGACCTAAGCGCTTTCCACACTTTGATGTCACCGATTGAAACCATTCAAAAATTCTGAGATGTATGCAATTGGTAACAGAAGGTTGGCAAGTGCTCTTCGGTGGGACCAAAGGGCCAGCTTGGTGAGACCAATATGCTAGGGTTTAGGCAGTGGCTATGCCAAGTGTATCTTGGAGAGTCCGGCTAGATGAATATCGGTGGGACCAATATTGACTTTAGGGTGAGCAATATCTCTAAGCACTTGAGATCTAGATCATGGTCAAAACCTCATCCCCTTTTAATAGTATTGGCTTTTCTATGGACTCAGTGTGATCTTGGATCACTAAACCAAAAATTTGAACTTTTCTGAAATATTCTTTGAGTAGTCATTAGTTCAATGATGTATATGTTGTTTTGAATTACCAAAACCACCTGGGATTAGTTGCACTTTCAATCTTCCCCTTTTTGGTAATTGATGATAACATATAGTTCAAAGCTTCGACATAAGATATAATCATGAATAACATCATTGCTTTGAGAAATATGTGATAAGCAAGAGGTCCTCCTAAATTTGTGCATTATTTAAAATTTGCTTTGAATGCAAATGCACAGTCGAGGATCGTGCGACAACTCTTTTATGCCACATACATCTTGGTGGAGCGCACAAAAGAATATGAATGGAATACAACAAGAACTCATCACCAAGACACACATGTGGATGACCATGTGCTACTTGTGAGCTATGTTGGGATATTCCCTGAAGAGGAAGGGTGAAGCAATATAGTAGCATAGAAATATTTCCCTCAGTGAGAACCAAGGTTATCAAACCAATAGGAGAACCACGCAAATCGTCCTAGCACCTACACACACAAAAGCAAATACTTGCACCCAACATGGGCAAGAGGGTTGTCAATCCCCTTGAGCTCGTTACTTGCAAGTATTAAATCTGGTAGTGGTACATAGATAGAAGAAAAGTAAAATAAAAGGTATAAAATTGCAGCAAGGTATTTTTTGTTTTAGTAATATAATTAAAGTAGACCCGGTGGCTTCTCTTTCGAAACAGTAGCATACGGTGGGTGAACAAATTACTTTTGGGTAATTAATAGAAAAGCGCATAGTTATGATGTTATTCATGGAAATAATCACATATATAGGCATCACATCCATGATAAGTAGGCCGACTCTTACCTGCATCTACTACTATTACTCCACCAATCGACCGCTATCCAGCATGTATCTATGGTATTAAGTTCATAACAAACAGATTGACACTTTAAGCAAGATGATATAATATAGACAAAGTAAACTCAAGCAATATGAATAAACCATATCGTTTTATCCTTAATGACAACAATACAAATACATCCTCGCTACCCCTTCTGTCAAAGGTGAGGAGACCGCAAGATGAACCCATTATAAAGCACCTCTCCCACTGAAGATAAATCAATCTAGTTGGCCAAACCAAATGAATAGATAGGAGAGAAATACAAAGCTATCATAATCATGCATAATAAAGTTCGGAAAAGACTCAACTACTTTCAATGAGTAATCTGATCATAAACACACAATTCATCTGATCCCAACAAACACACTGCAAGAGAAGATTACATCGGATAGAACTCCAAGAAGATCAAGGAGAACATTGTATTGAAGATCAAAGAGAGAGAAGAAGCCATCTAGCTACCAACTGTGGACCTGTAGGTCTATGGTGAACAACTCACACATTATAGGAAGGGCGGCAAGGTTGATGTAGAGTCCCTCCGTGATCGATTCACCCTCCAGCAGAGTACCGGGAAGGCCTCTAGATGGGATCGTGGAAGAACAGAAGCTTGCGGCGGTGGAAAAATTGTTTCGGGTGGGTCTCTGGGGGTTTCTCAACATTTGAGAATTTATAGAAGTGGAATTAGGTCAGAAGGAGCCACATGGGGCTCATAAGGTAACAGGGCGCGCCCTGTTGCCTTGTTGTCTCCACGTTTGCCGTCTGGTCTCCTCCTGAAGCTTCTGGGGTCTCTTTTGTCTAAAAAAATTGTCAAAAAATTTCGTAGCGTTTCGACTCTGTTTGGTACTAATTTTCTGGAAAACCAAAAACAAGTAGAAAACAGCAACGGGCACTAGGCACTGGGTTAACAGGTTAGTTCCAAAAAATGATATAAAATTGCATAATAAAGCATATAAAGTATCCAAGATTGATAATATAATAGCATGAAACAATAAAAAATTATAGATACATTGGAGACGTATCACCATGATAACATACATAAGCAAATGATGGGTAGCATGTAGGAACAAAGTATGTCTACCAAAGGGGGTGAATGGGAGATTTAAAATTTCTTTAGAAAACTTCAAATCTCTCAGATACAATAGCGGAATAACTAACAAAATATAAACACGAAAGGAAACTACTGAAGCAGAACTAGAGCATGCTTCGAAGAATAACTACATAGTCGACAGATAACTCACGATGAAGAACTAAAAGTAAATGAGGTACGGAGTTATCCAGTGATGCTCAATGACGACACGGTATTTGTGAGACCAGTTCACTCTTCTGCAAAAGATTCACTTCTGGTTTGAGGGACTTGTGATTAAACACAGAATATAAACTCGCTTTGTCCTATTCTCCTCAACAACTGATGCTTCAACCAATGCCAATTACTCATGGTAGATGCTTGAGGAGATCTCCAAAGCTTCATAGACTTCTTCTTCGTGAACCATGGTTACTCTTAGTCACTGAAGAACTTGACACCTAACCGTCTAGAGAGTTCGCAACTCTCAAGAGTAACAGGCGGAGCGTACTTGACATAAAGTCTAGTGATGCTAAACTACTATCTAGTTTTTTGGCTCTCGAGTTTTCTCTTGGTGGATTTTAAACTCAAATCACTCGGGAGAGGGGTTGCTCACACAGTCTTCTCGAGATCAAACATAGCAGCCAACTATGCACGCTGGAAGGGGGTGGCTATTTATAGCCGCGGTCTTCCCATGGGGGAAAAGACCATTTTGGACATAAGGACTAGCCAATGTTCAACAAACACATCTCCAACGGTCGGATTTTGAGCAATGGTAACATTGCTTGAGGAACAAGTAATGCTAATTCCTTGGTCCAAATTAAATATCTTGTTGCAAAGAAGAACTGTGTCTCTTGCTGGCAAGTATTTATTGGGAAGACAAAGAGATTTCTCTCAACTCTCATAGGATTCGCTTTAGCATCAAAGAGTCATAAGTTTCGTACACTATACCCCTCTTAGGAGTACGGTGGTCCTATGACTCAAGAAAGAGAAAAATAATACCGAAATAAAATGCTACGTCTTTTTTTAGTCTTCAAACTTCTTGGTTGTAGTCAATTTCTTCGGACAGGAACCGAACCAATTGCTTCTCATCGGCAATTTTTGGGGGTTACTTTTGATAAGCATAATATTAGGTGATAATCCTTGCTGCTTCGCAGGAGATTATCTTAGGAGTATGTTCCAAACTCCATATGACTTTAGGGACTTGTCACTCTATGTGCACTAGCAAACACATTAGTCCCACACTGTTTATGACAACAATCTCCAAAGCACAACGAGGCAAATTATTCCACCAATAATCTCCCCCCTTTTGAATGATTGTTATAAAACAGATAATCGTCGAAGTATGGATAGAAATGTAAATGGTTGCAATAGAAAGTTACAAGTGCTACTTGTCTCGGAGAAAAAATGGACCCCCCCGGAATGTATGCATGGGTAGACACAGTGATAATCAACTTCCTGCATATATTGTGATAAACTCTATGGGGAGGCATTTCATATCTTCGAGAATAATGGATTGCACTTAATGATAATTGCCAATGTGAAGATATAGTACAACCATCTGTAACTTCTGATAAAAATTCCACCTGCAAAACAGATTCTTGAGAGATGTATAATGTAGCAAGAAGGGTTAATGATATTACATACCAGAAGTTCAGAAAAGAATTTTGCAACACGATAAGAATCAATCGAAAGGCAAGTGTTGTAAACTCAAGATAAAACATAGCCAACAAAAGTCAAGCAAGTCTATCAGTACTCGATGTAATTCTCCCCCTTTTGTCAACAAGTGGCAAAAAGGTGTTGAAAGTAGGAGCCACTTAGGAGGTGAAGACGAATCTGAAGAGTTTCCTGAAGTGTCTTCACCGGAGTCACTGGAATCAGACGTTTGTTCTTCAGAGGTGACAGGTGCTTCGAGATTTTCTTCACCGCCTGAGGCAGATGCTTTTGCTTTGCGAGGGAGAACTTGAGGCTAGGCAGATGGCCAGGGCACATCAGTGATAGTGTTTGGATCGACTGGAGGCACATGATTTCCTTCAACAGTTTTAACTGTAGGAGAGGTTGCTTTAGATTCTTCAAGCTATTTCTTAAGCTTGACTGAAGTAAATTGGTTAATGGAGCAAGAGGTGATAGTGGAGGTGTGCATCGCTGCTGAAGATCTTCAACGTTGAAATCCAAGTGAATGTAGTCATAGATTTGCTTGATGTCAGTCTTGGTGAGTTTCTTTTCAGAGAAAAACTTTTGGAGCAGTTTCCAGAGGCGCTTCTTGTTTTCATCAGCAATGAGATGAAGCAAGCGAGTTGATTGTGAAGGGCATTGAGTTTAGTGGCCAAGTGCTCTTTTAATTGCCAATCTTTGGTGATATGCTGCAGAAGAAGTTGATGCATGCGCATGCTGACTTCTCACTGAGTAGGAGGCAAAGGCTTGAACATCCTTTCACGTTGAGGAATATGAGGGTCATCAAATGGTCAGACATTCTGAGGGATGGCAGCCGGTAATTTTCCCGAGGAATAATCTTGGATGACTTGCATGGTATCACGAACAGTAGGTATGAAGCATTTGTGGCTCTCCTTGTCCAGATAGGTGGTACGCATGTTGTGAGCAATAACTTTCTTGATCTAGGGCGCGAGCACCTTCAGGCTGAATGGAAATTGCACCAAGTCCTTGAGAATGTTGAGAAACATATCTTCAACATTGAATATATATTTCCCTGCAATAGCATAGAGCATATTCCGAATGACATCGCTTATTGTTAGCGACTCGATCGGCTGGGGATTAGAGATTAATCAAAAATCATATGATTAATTGATTTTACTGGTTGACTATTAGTCGGTATTTTTTTTACAAATCCCAGGTTTCTAGCACTAAAATATGTTATATTCAACAACAACTAAAATATTGGACAGAAGTGTTACCTTGATTCCTTGCCATTGAATCATTGTACAATGACAAAAAAAATAGGACATATGTACATACTATATAACAAGGTCCACAAAACACAAATAAACATAGTTCTTGCACACATAGTGGTAGAAATAGGCCCGATTTATCGGTATATTCCCGATAAATCGCTTGTAAGAGCAATAAATCGATCCAAATGATAAATGGGCATGATATGGAATAATCTTATCGGTCACCCACCGATTAGCGGTAAATCTGACGATAAATCATTGAATCAATTGATTTTTTTAATAGAGACGCCAGGAATAGTGCAATCAGTATTGATGCCCACAAAAGGGAAATGGTGTAGGTGAGCATGTGATAGATAGACTGATTCTCGAATGTCAAATGCTCGGGATGGGGAGGTCCAAAGTAATCACAAATTTTCTCAGGGTCAATGGTGAAACAAAATTCATCATCAACAAGTGCATCAATTCAATGGACACTAATTTCCTTCCGATTGTTCTCGAACCGAGGGAATTGAAAGTGATACATGAAGTCCATCATGGTGCACTTGATATGCTGACCTTCAGTCATCCACTCCATTACCCAAGTGGTGCTATCCGATTCATCGCTAGAGATGTAAAGTGTGGCATAGAACTGGAAAATGTATTCGCGATTCCATGGATGTTGAAATTCGAAGAGCCTAGTCAGGTGAAAACCATCGAGGTCTTGAAGGATTTGTTGGAAGCATCCAAGACTACGCATGGTTGGGACATCGAGATATGCATGAGGAAGTATCCGACGACTATTGTACAATGATATGTCTCCAACGTATCTACTTTTCCTAACACGTTTTCTCTTGTTTTGGACTCTAGTTTGCATGATTTGAATGAAACTAACCCTGGACTAACGTTGTTTTCAGCAGAACTACCATGCTGTTGTTTTTGTGCAGAAATAAAAGTTCTTGGAATGGAACGAAACTTTGCGAGGATTTTCTACATCAATAATAAGAATTTTTGGAGCCAAGACCCACCAGAGGGGGGCACCTGAGCACAACCCACCAGGGTGCGCCCCCCTCACCTGGCGCACCCAGGTGGGTTGTGCCCACCTGGTGGCCCTGCAGACCCTGAAACCAACGCTATAAAATCCTATTTTTCCACAAAAAAATCAGGGAGAAAGAATTATCATGATACACGAGACAGAGGCATCGTCACCTACTGTTCTTCATCGGGAGGCCAGATCTAGAGCCCGCTCGGGGCTCCAGAGAGGGGGATCTTCGTTCTTCGTCATCACCAACCCTTCTCCATCGCCAATTCCATGATGCTCCCCACCGAGAGTGAGTAATTCCTTCGTAGGCTCGCTGGTCGGTGAGGAGTTGGATCAGATTCATCATGTAATCGAGTTAGTTTTGTTAGGTCTTGATCCCTAGTATCCACTATATTCTTATATTGATGTTGCTATGACTTTGCCATGCTTAATGCTTGTCACTTTGGGCCCGGGTGCCATGATTTCAGATCTAAACCATTTATGTTATCACCATTATATCCATGTTCTAGATCCGATCTTGCAAGTTATATTCACCTACTACGTGTTATGATCCGGCAACCCCAGAGTGACAATAGCCGGGACCACTCCCGGTGATGGCCGTAGTTTGAGGAGTTCATGTATTCATCGTGTGTTAATGCTTTGTTTCGGTTCTTTATTAAAATGAGGCTTTAATATCCCTTAGTTTCCAATATGGACCCCATTGCCACGGGAGGGTAGGACAAAAGATGTCATGCAAGTTTTTCGAGAAGCACGTATGGCTATTTATGGAATACATGCCTACATTATATTGATGAACTGGACCTAGTGTCGTATCGCCCTAGGTTATAACTGTCTCATGATTAATATCATCCAACAAGTCACCGATCCAATTGTTGGAAATATGCCCTAGAGGCAATAATAAAATGGTTATTATTATATTTCCTTCTTCATGATAATTGTCTACTGTTCATGCTATAATTGTGTTATCCGGAAATCGTAATACATGTGTGAATACATAGACCACAACACGTCCCTAGTGAGCCTCTAGTTGACTAGCTCGTTGATCAAAACATAGTCATGGTTTCCTGACTATGGACATTAGATGTCATTGATAACGGGATCACATCATTAGGAGAATGATGTGATGGACAAGACCCAATCCTAAGCATAGCTCAAAGATCCTGTAGTTCGTTTGCTAGAGCTTTTCCGAATGTCAAGTATCATTTCCTTAGACCATGAGATTGTGCAACTCCCGGATACCGTAGGAGTGCTTTGGGTGTGCCAAACATCACAGCGTAACTGGGTGACTATAAAGGTGCACTACGGGCATCTCCGAAAGTGTCTGTTGGGTTGGCATGAATCGAGACTGGGATTTGTCACTCCGTATGACGGAGAGGTATCTCTGGGCCCACTCGGTAATGCATCATCATAATGAGCTCAATGTGACCAAGTGGTTGATCATGGGATCATGCATTACGGTACGAGTAAAGTGACTTGCCGGTAACGAGATTGAACGAGGTATTGGGATACCGACGATCGAGTCTCGGGCTATTGGTTATTGACCGGAGAGTCGTCTCGGTCATGTCTGCGTGTCTACCGAACCCGTAGGGTCTACACACTTAAGGTTCGGTGACGCTAGGGTTGTTGAGATATTAGTATGCGGTAACCCAAAATTTGTTCGGAGTCCTGGATGAGATCCCGGACGTCACGAGGAGTTCCGGAATGGTCCGTAGGTGAAGAATTGTATATAGGAAGTCCAGTTTCGGCCACCGGGAAAGTTTCGGGGGTCACCGGTATTGTACCGGGACCACCGGAAGGGTCCCGGGGGTCCATCGGGTGGGGCCACCTATCCCGAAGGGCCCCATGGGCTGAAGTGGGAGGGGAACCAGCCCCTGATGGGCTGGTGCGCCCCCCTTGGGCCTCCCCCTGCGCCTAGGGTTGGAAACCCTAGGGGTGGGGGCGCCCCACTTGGCTTGGGGGGCAAGCCACCCCCTTGGCCGCCGCCCCCCATCTAGATGGGATCTAGAGGGGCCGGCGCCCCCCTGGACCCCTATATAAAGAGGGGGGAGGGAGGGCTGCGCACCCAAGCCCCTGGCGCCTCCCTCTCCCTCCCGTGACACCTCTCCCTCTCGCTGAGCTTGGTGAAGCTCTGCCGAGATCACCGTTGCTTCCACCACCACGCCGTCGTGCTACTGGATCTCCATCAACCTCTCCTTCCCCCTTGCTGGATCAAGAAGGAGGAGACGTCTTCCCAACCGTATGTGTGTTGAACGCGGAGGTGCCGTCCGTTCGACGCTCGGTCATCGGTGATTTGGATCACGACGAGTACGACTCCATCAACCCCGTTCTCTTGAACGCTTCCGCTCGCGATCTACAAGGGTATGTAGATGCACTCCCCTTTCCCTCGTTGCTAGATAACTTGGTGATGCGTAGAAAATTTTAAATTCTGCTACGTTCCCCAACAGTGGCATCATGAGCTAGGTCTATGCATTGTTTCTATGCACGAGTAGAACACAAAGCAGTTGTGGGCGTCGATATTGTCAATTTACTTGCCGTTACTAGTCTTATCTTGATTCGGCGGCCGGACCGACCTTACACGTACACTTACGTGAGATTGGTTCCACCGACTGACATGCACTAGTTGCATAAGGTGGCTAGCGGGTGTCTGTCTCTCCCACTTTAGTCGGATCGGATTCGATGAAAAGGGTCCTTATGAAGGGTAAATAGAAATTGGCATATCACGTTGTGGTTTTGGCGTAGGTAAGAAACGTTCTTGCTAGAAACCTATAGCAGCCACGTAAAAACTTGCAACAATAATTAGAGGATGTCTAACTTGTTTTTGTAGCATGTGTCGTGTGATGTGATATGGCCAAAAGGATGCGATGAATGGTATATGTGATGTATGAGATTGATCATGTTCTTGTAATAGGAATCACGACTTGCATGTCGATGAGTATGACAACCGGCAGGAGCCATAGGAGTTGTCTTAATTTATTTATGACCTGCGTGTCAATATATAACGTCATGTAATTACTTTACTTTATTGCTAAACCGTTAGCCATAGTAGTAGAAGTAATAGATGATGAGACAACTTCATGAATACACGATGATGGATATCATGGTGTCATGCCAGTGACGACGATGATCATGGCGCCCCGAAGATGGAGATCATAAGGAGCAAAATGATATCGGCCATATCATGTCACTATTTGATTGCATGTGATGTTTATCATGTTTTACATCTTATTTGCTTAGAACGATGGTAGCTTAAATAAGATGATCCCTCTCAATAATTTCAAGAAGGTGTCCCCCCTAACTGTGTACCATTGCGAAGGTTCGTTGTTTCGAAGCACCACGTGATGATCGGGTGTGATGGATTCTAACGTTCGAATACAACGAGTGTAAGCCAGATTTACACACGCAATACACTTAGGTTGACTTGACAAGCCTAGGATGTACAGACATGGCCTCGGAACACGGAAGACCGAAAGGTCGAGCATGAGTCGTATAGAAGATACGATCAACATGAAGATGTTCATCGATGTTGACTAGTCCGTCTCACATGATGATCGGACACGGCCTAGTTGACTCGGATCATGTTTCACTTAGATGACTAGAGGGATGTCTATCTGAGTGGGAGTTCATTGAATAATTTGATTAGATGAACTTAATTATCATGAACTTAGTCTAAAATCTTTACAATATGTCTTGTAGATCAAATGGCCCACGCTAATGTTGCCCTCAACTTCAACGCGTTCCTAGAGAAAACCAAGCTAAAAGATGATGGCATCAACTATACGGACTGGGTCCGGAACCTGAGGATCATCCTCATAGCTGCCAAGAAAGATTATGCCCTAGAAGCACCGCTAGGTGACGCACCCATCCCAGAGAACCAAGACGTTATGATTGCTTGGCAGCAGCGTGCTGATGATTACTCCCTCTTTCAGTGCGGCATGCTTTACAGCTTAGAACTGGGGCTCCAAAAGCGTTTTGAGAAACATGGAGCATATG
Source organism: Triticum aestivum (assembly GCF_018294505.1). Lineage (NCBI taxonomy): Eukaryota > Viridiplantae > Streptophyta > Magnoliopsida > Poales > Poaceae > Triticum > Triticum aestivum. The sequence continues at coordinate 525,833,932 of NC_057797.1, forward strand.
AGATGTTCAAAGAGCTGAAAATGGTTTTCCAAGCTCATGCCCGGGTCGAGAGATATGAAGTCTCTGACAAGTTCTTCAGTTGTAAGATGGAGGAAAATAGTTCTGTCAGTGAGCACATACTCAAAATGTCTGGGTTGCACAACCGCTTGACTCAGCTGGGAGTTAATCTCCCGGATGACACGGTCATTGATAGAATCCTTCAGTCGCTTCCATCGAGCTACAAGAGCTTTGTGATGAACTTCAATATGCAGGGGATGGAAAAGACCATTCCTGAGGTATATTCAATGCTGAAATCAGCAGAGGTGGAGATCAAAAAGGAACATCAAGTGTTGATGGTGAATAAAACCACTAAGTTTAAGAAAGGCAAGGGTAAGAAGAACTTCAAGAAGAACGGCAAGGGGGTTTCCGTGCCCGGTGAGCAAGCTGCCGGGAAGAAGCCAAAGAATGGACCCAAGCCCGAGACTAAGTGTTTTTTTTGCAAGGGAAGTGGTCACTGGAAGCGGAACTGCCCCAAATACTTAGCGGACAAGAAGGCCGACAACACTAAAGGTATATGTGATATACATGTAATTGATGTGTACCTTACCAGTACTCGTAGTAGCTCCTGGGTATTTGATACCGGTGCCGTTGCTCACATTTGTAACTCAAAGCAGGAGCTGCGGAATAAGCGGAGACTGGCGAAGGACGAGGTGACGATGCGCGTCGGGAATGGTTCCAAGGTCGAAGTGATCGCCGTCGGCACGCTACCACTATATTTACCTACATGATTGGTTTTAAACCTCAATAATTGTTATTTAGTGCCAGCTTTGAGCATGAACATTGTATCAGGATCTCATTTAATTCGAGATGGCTACTCATTTAAATCCGAGAATAATGGTTGTTCTATTTATATGAGAGATATGTTTTATGGTCATGCCTCGCTGGTGAATGGTTTATTCTTAATGAATCTCGAGCGTAATGTTACACATATTCATAATGTGAATACCAAAAGATGTAAGGTTGATAATGATAGTCCCACATACTTGTGGCACTACCGCCTTGGTCACATAGGTGTCAAACGCATGAAGAAGCTCCATGCAGATGGACTTTTGGAGTCTCTTGATTGCGAATCATTTGACACGTGCGAACCATGCCTCATGGGTAAAATGACCAAGACTCCATTCTCAGGAACAATGGAGCGAGCAACCAACTTATTGGAAATCATACATACTGATGTGTGCGGTCCAATGAGTGTTGAGGCTCGTGGTGGCTATCATTATGTTCTCACCCTCACTGATGACTTGAGTAGATATGGGTATGTCTAATGAAACACAAGTCTGAGACCTTTGAAAGGTTCAAGGAATTTCAGAGTGAGGTTGAGAATCAACGTGACAGGAAAATCAAGTTCTTGCGATTAGATCGTGGGGGAGAATACTTGAGTCACGAATTTGGCACGCACTTAAGGAAATGTGGAATAGTTTCACAACTCACGCCACCTGGAACACCTCAGCGTAATGGTGTGTCCGAACGTCGTAATCGCACTCTATTGGATATGGTGCGATCTATGATGTCTCTTACCGATCTACCACTGTCATTTTGGGGCTATGCTTTAGAGACTGCCGCATTCACTTTAAATAGGGCTCCGTCGAAATCCGTTGAGACAACACCGTATGAATTATGGTTTGGGAAGAAACCTAAGCTGTCGTTTCTAAAAGTTTGGGGATGCGATGCTTATGTGAAGAAACTTCAACCTGAAAAGCTCAAACCCAAATCGGAAAAATGCGTCTTCATAGGATACCCTAAAGAAACTATTGGGTATACCTTCTACCTCAGATCTGAAGGCAAGATCTTTGTTGCCAAGAATGGATCCTTTCTAGAGAAAGAGTTTCTCTCGAAAGAAGTAAGTGGGAGGAAAGTAGAACTTGATGAAGTATCACCTCTTGAACCGGAAAGTGGCGCAACTCAGGAAAATGTTCCTGAGGTGCCTGCACCGACTAGAGAGGAAGTTAATGATGATGATCATGAAACTTCAGATCAAGTTGCTACTGAACTTCGTAGGTCCACAAGGACACGTTCCGCACCAGAGTGGTACGGCAACCTTGTCTTGGAAATCATGTTGTTAGACAACGGTGAACCTTCGAACTATGAGGAAGCGATGGCGGGCCCAGATTCCGACAAATGGCTGGAAGCCATGAAATCCGAGATAGGATCCATGTATGCAAATGAAGTATGGACTTTTGACTGACTTGCCCGATGATTGGCGAGCCCTAGAAAATAAATTGATCTTTTAAAAGAAGACAAACGCAGATGGTAATGTGACCATCTACAAGGCTCGACTCATCGCTAAGGGTTATCGACAAGTTGAAGGGGTTGACTACGATAAGACTTTCTCACCCGTAGCGAAGCTGAAGTCCGTCTGAATCATGTTAGCAATTGCCGCATTCTATGATTATGAGATATGGCAAATGGACGTCAAAACGGCATTCCTTAACGGCTTTCTTAAGGAAGAATTGTATATGATGCAGCCAACAGGTTTTGTCGATCCTAAGAATGCTAACAAGGTGTGCAAGCTCCAACGCTCAATCTATGGGCTGGTGCAAGCATCTCGGAGTTGGAACATTCGATTTGATGAGATGATCAAAGCGTTTGGGTTTACACAGACTTATGGAGAAGCCTGTGTTTACAAGAAAGTGAGTGGGAGCTCCGTAGCATTTCTCATATTATATGTGGATGACATACTGTTGATGGGAAATGATATGGAATTCTTGGAAAGCATAAAGGCCTACTTGAACAAGTGTATTTCTATGAAGGACCTTGGAGAATCTGCTTATATATTAGGCATCAAAATCTATAGAGATAGATCGAGACGCCTCATTGGTCTTTCACAAAGTACGTACCTTGACAAGATATTGAAGAAGTTCAATATGGATCAGTCCAAGATGGGGTTCTTGCGTGTATTGCAAGGTATGCAATTGAGCACGGCTCAATGCCCGACCACAGCAGAAGATAGAGAAAAGATGAGTGTCGTCCCCTATGCCTCGGCCATAGGGTCTATTATGTATGTCATGCTGTGTACCAGACCTGATGTAAACCTTGCCGTAAGTTTGGTAGGAAGGTACCAAAGTAATCCCAGCATGGAACACTGGACATCGGTCAAGAATATCCTGAAGTACCTGAAGAGGACTAAGGATATGTTTCTCGTTTATGGAGGTGACAAAGAGCTCGTCGTAAAGGGTTACGTCGATGCTAGCTTCGACACAGATCTGGATGACTCTAAGTCACAAACCGGATACGTGTATATTTTGAATGGTGGGGCAGTAAGCTGGTGCAGTTGCAAGCAAAGCTTTATGGCGGGATCTACATGTGAAGCGGAGTACATGGCAGCCTCGGAGGCAGCATAATAAGCAATCTGGGTGAAGGAGTTCATTACCGACCTAGGAGTCATTCCCAATGCATCGGGCCCGATGACTCTCTTCTGTGACAACACTGGAGCTATTGCCCTTGCCAAGGAGCCCAGGTTTCACAGGAAGACCAGGCATATCAAGCGTCGCTTCAACTCCATTCGTGAAAGTGTTCAAAATGGAGACATAGATATTTGTAAAGTACATACGGACCTGAATGTAGCAGATTCGTTGACTAAACCTCTCCCTAGAGCAAAACATGATCAACACCAGAACTCTATGGGTGTTCGATTCATCACAATGTAACTAGATTATTGACTCTAGTGCAAGTGGGAGACTGTTGGAAATATGCCCTAGAGGCAATAATAAAATGGTTATTATTATATTTCCTTGTTCATGATAATTGTCTATTGTTCATGCTATAATTGTGTTATCCGGAAATCGTAATACATGTGTGAATACATAGACCACAACACGTCCCTAGTGAGCCTCTAGTTGACTAGCTCGTTGATCAAAAGATAGTCATGGTTTCCTGACTATGGACATTAGATGTCATTGATAACGGGATCACATCATTAGGAGAATGATGTGATGGACAAGACCCAATCCTAAGCATAGCTCAAAGATCGTGTAGTTCGTTTGCTAGAGCTTTTCCGAATGTCAAGTATCATTTCCTTAGACCATGAGATTGTGCAACTCCCGGATACCGTAGGAGTGCTTTGGGTGTGCCAAACGTCACAACGTAACTGGGTGACTATAAAGGTGCACTATGGGTATATCCGAAAGTGTCTGTTGGGTTGGCACGAATCGAGACTGGGATTTGTCACTCCGTATGACGGAGAGGTATCTCTGGGCCCACTCGGTAATGCATCATCATAATGAGCTCAATGTGACCAAGTGGTTGATCATGGGATCATGCATTACGGTACGAGTAAAGTGACTTGCCGGTAACGAGATTGAACGAGGTATTGGGATACCGACGATCGAGTCTCGGGCGAGTAACGTACCGATTGACAAAGGGAATTGTATACGGGATTGATTGAATCCTCGACATCGTGGTTCATCCGATGAGATCATCGAGGAGCATGTGGGAGCCAACATGGGTATCCAGATCCCGTTGTTGGTTATTGACCGGAGAGTCGTCTCGGTCATGTCTGCGTGTCTCCCGAACCCGTAGGGTCTACACACTTAAGGTTCGGTGACGCTAGGGTTGTTGAGATATTAGTATGCGGTAACCCGAAAGTTGTTCGGAGTCCCGGATGAGATCCCGGATGTCACGAGGAGTTCCAAAATGGTCCGGAGGTGAAGAATTGTATATAGGAAGTCCAGTTTCGGCCACCGGGAAAGTTTCGGGGGTCACCGGTATTGTACCGGGACCATCGGAAGGGTCCCGGGGGTCCACCGGGTGGGGCCACCTATCCCGAAGGGCCCCATGGGCTGAAGTGGGAGGGGAACCAGCCCCTGATGGGCTGGTGAGCCCCCCTTGGGCCTCCCCCTGCGCCTAGGGTTGGAAACCCTAGGGGTGGGGGCGCCCCACTTGGCTTGGGGGGCAAGCCACCCCCCTTGGACGCCGCCCCCCATCTAGATGGGATGTAGAGGGGCCGGCGCCCCCCTAGACCCCTATATAAAGAGGGGGAGGGAGGGCTGTGCACCCAAGCCCCTGGCGTCTCCCTCTCCCTCCCGTGACACCTCTCCCTCTCGCTGAGCTTGGCGAAGCCCTACTGAGATCACCGTTGCTTCCACCACCACGCCGTCGTGCTGCTGGATCTCCATCAACCTATCCTTCCCCCTTGCTGGATCAAGAAGGAGGAGACGTCTTCCCAACCGTACGTGTGTTGAATGCGGAGGTGCCGTCCGTTCGGCGCTCGGTCATCGGTGATTTGGATTACGACGAGTACGACTCCATCAAACCCGTTCTCTTGAATGCTTCCGCTCGCGATCTACAAGGGTATGTAGATGCACTCCCCTTTCCCTCGTTGCTAGATAACTCCATAGATTGATCTTGGTGATGCGTAGAAAATTTTAAATTCTGCTACGTTCCCCAACAACAATGCCTATGAATATATCTTATATTGTTCTTGCTAAGTTACTACTGCTATCATCACTGTTGCACTTGCTACAAAACTATTGCTATCACTGTTACCACTACCGTTATTGTTCCTACTATTATCAAAACTATCATACTACTTTGCTACTGATCACTTTGATGCAGATAATTAATCTCCAGGTGTGATTGAATTCACAACTCAGCTGCTAATACATTCAAATATTATTTGGCTCCCCTTGTGTCGAATCTATAAATTTGGGTTGAATACTCTACCCTCAAAAACTGTTGCGATCCCCTATACTTGTGGGTTATCATACAACACACGAGAGTAATATATGGCTTGCTCCCGAGTCCAAAAGCTGCCAGATTCAGAAGTTCGTGGTCCATCATAGGGACTCATCTTGAAGAAAGAATATATGTCGGGGTATTCATTCCGGTTGATGAGAGGGCCTTTGGCACCAGTGCCATCCGAAAAGATTGGCATTTTCCCTCTTGGATTGTGATACTGCAATTCTTCTTCGATAGAAAGAACTTCATCACTATAAACTACTGAGCCCGTGTTTCGCTCATATGGAGGTGGATGAGATGGATTTCTCTTAGAGGGTCCATCTTCAGTATTCGATGCTGGAGTAGTGACAACATTCAAATTGAGAGCATCATTTTCTTTCGAAACTGAAGGTGGCACATCCCCAGTTGACTTGATAGATTCTTCTTTGTCAGCCTCTTTTTCTTCTGGCACTTGGGTTGTGACATGAGCATAATCTTAGGGATCAGATGGTTTCTCTTCAGGCACTGGAACCTAGAGTTCTTGCTTGTCAAGATCACTAGCTTTCGGAGATTCTTGCTCGACTGGCATAGGAGGAGGAGATGCACGGATCTCATCATTGTCAGTAGTAGCCTGTTCGATCACTAGAGGATCCCCTAAGTGTGGTTTTAGTAATTAATGTAGCCCCTAAGTGTGGTTTTGGTAATTAATGATAATCTCTATGGACTAATGTTTTGGGTGAGATATATTTGAAGGTATTGTCCATAGATGGTGCATCAAGGATATTAGATGGAATCAAGGATGCACTACAATCATGATGTGCCACTTGGTGACTTTCTTGATTAACAAATTGCTAGAGTTATACAACATGATGTTGTTGAATCTGATGATGAGCTTGAACCTGAAACTCCTGAAACACCTGCTAGAACTAGACCTCCTAGATATGAATTGCCTAAGGTACCGGAAGGTTATGTTATGGGTGAAGAAACAACTAGAGATATTCTTGCTTGCAGAGATAGAGATGATCTAGAGAAATTATTATGCAAGTATAAAGAAAAATCTCTGAATGCTAGAATGAAATGTGATCCTAAGTTTGCTACTTCACCTATCTTTATTGATGATAAGGATTATGAATTTTCTGTCGACCCAGAATTGATTACTTTGGTTGAATCTGATCCTTTCCATGGTTATGAAACTGAAACTGTTGTGGCACATCTTACTAAGTTGAATGACATAGCCACCCTTTTTACTCATGATGAGAAAACTCGCTATTACTATATTCTCAAATTATATCCTTTCTCTTTAAAGGGTGATGCTAAAGCTTGGTACAATACTCTTGCTCCTGGTTGTGTGCGTAGTCCCTAGGATATGATTTATTACTTCCCTGAAAAATATTTCCCTGCTCATAAGGAACAAGCTGCCTTGTAGGAAATATTTAACTTTGTTCAAATTAAAGAAGAGAGTCTCTCACAAGCTTGGGGGAGGCTTTGCCAATTACTTAATGCCTTGCCATACCATCCTCTTAATAAAAATGAAATATTGGATATCTTCTATAATGGACTAACCGATGCTTCTAGGGATTTCCTAGATAGTTGTGCTGGTTGTGTTTTCAGGGAATGAACTGTTGGACAAGCTGAAGAATTATTGAATAAAAAATTATGATGATTGGACTCTTCCTGAACCACCGCCTAAACCCACTCCAAAGAAGAGGGGTATATTATATCTCAGTCCTGAAGATATGCAAGAGGCAAAGAAATATATGAAGGAAAAAGGTATTAAAGCCGAGGATGTTAAAAATTTACCTCCTATTGAAGAAATACATGGGCTTAATACACAACCACTGCCTAAGGTGGCAGAGGTAAATTCTCTTATGACATTTAATTATAATGATAATCCTCACAATATGCATCCTAGCCAATGCCTTTATGAGTTTGAAAACTACATTAGAAAACAAGATCACTTCAATGCAAATGTTATGAAACAATTGAAATACAATTCTGATATGATTGCTCGCTTGAGTGACTTGTTATTTAGAATATCAAATGATGTTAGAGGTGTTGAAAAGCATGCTTCTATGGTTCAAACTCAGTTAGAACAAGTTGCTAAATCTCAAAGAGAATTGCTTGATGAAATGAATAATAATATGCATGACTTTGCTGTTAGAGTTGCAACTAGAGGAGGTAAAATGACTCAGGAACCACTTTATCCTGAGGGACACCCAAAAAGAATTGAACAAGTTTCACAAAGAGCCAACACTAGTGCACCTTGTTCTTCAAAAAAGAAAAATAAGAAGAAGAATGATAGGACTTTGCATGCTCCTAGTGAACCTGAAATAGAGAAACCTCTTGATAATGATAATGAAGTTTCTATCTCTGATGCTGAAACTCGGTCTGGTAATGAACACTCACCTAGTGATAATGAAAAATACAATGTTGATGTTCATGGAGACACTCAACCAAATAATAAAGAACCAGACAATGATGTTGAGATAGAACCATCTTTTGATCTTGATAACCCACAACCTAAGAATAAAAGGTATGATAAAAGAGGCTTCATTGCTAGAAAACATGGAAAATAAAGAGAACCGTGGGTTCAAAAACCTATGCCTTTTCCACCTAAGTCAACTAAAAAGAATGATGATGAAGGATTTGAACGCTTTGCTGAAATGCTGAGGCCAGTCTTTTTACGTACTCGCTTGACTGATATCTTGAAAATGCCTCCTTATGCAAAGTATATGAAAGACATCATCAGAAATAAGAGAAAAATACCGGAAGTTGAAATCTCCACTATGCTTGCTAATTATACTTTTAAAGGTGGAGTACCTAAAAAACTTGGAGATCCGGGAATTCCAACTATACCTTGCTCTATCAAAAAGAATTATGTGAAAACTGCTTTGTGTGATTTAGGAGCCGGTGTTAGTGTTATGCCTTTATATTTATATAAAAGACTTGATTTGAATAAACTCACACCTACTGAAATATCTTTGCAAATGGCTGATAAATCAACAGCCATACCTATTGGTATCTGTGAGGATGTGCCCGCTGTTGTTGCAAATGTTACTATTTTGACTGACTTCATTATACTTGAGATGCCCGAGGACGACAACATGTCTATTATCCTTGGTAGACCCTTCTTGAATACTGCATGGGCTGTTATTAATTGTAATAAAAGCAAGGTCACTTTTCATATCAATGGTAATGAGCATACAGTGCACTTACCGAAGAAACAATTCTAAGTGAATGGTATTAATGTTATTGAAAAATCTCCGACAATCACTATTGGAAGTTTTAAAATACCTCTACCTACATTCAAAAAGAAATGTGAAATGCTTATTGTTGGGGACATGCATATCCCCATTGAGGTAACTTAGTGATTTACGAAAGTTCTTCGGTTTCATGCTAATCGAAAGTGGTTGTTAATAAGACCTGATCAACCTTATTAATGGATCATTTTTGAACGATACGAAGTTGATGAATTTAATAAGCACTACCTTTTGTTCCTACTTTTTATTCTCTGTTTTTATTAGTTAAATAAAATAAAATGCCATATTCTGTCTGTTTTCTGAATTTCCCGTGCAATAAAAAATGACCCAAAAATAAAAGTTCTCAGAATGCCCTGAAAATTTAATATGATTTTTTTCTGAATATTTAAGAATTTTTGGTGCAAATAACATCAGAGGGAGGTGCACCAGGTGGGCACAACCCACCTGGGTGCGCCAGGACCCCCAGGCGCGCCCTGGTGAGTTGTGGTCTCCACGTGGGCCCCCTCACTTATCTCTTCATACCACATCATCACCTACCTCCAGAAAAAAAATCTCCCTTGCTCTCTCTCTCTCTCGTGTTCTTGCTTTCAAGCCCGCATATTTCGATCTCTTTACTCGAAGCTCCATTTTCGAAACAGTTTCGGGGGATTGTTGCTTGGTATGTGACTCCACCATTTGTCCAATTAGTTTTTATTTTAGTGGTTTATATTTTGAATAATTAGCTACCCTTGTTGCTGCTGTAGATGTGCTTGCATGTTGAATTCTTAGTGTTCTAAGTAGTTTGAATGCTTGCTATGGCCTCTATGTATCCCTATGAGTAGGTGATATCAATCTTATAAAGTTTTGTTGATAAATTTTTGTCACCCAATTTTTTTTAGAAAATTGTACGCGAACATGATGAACTTGTTTGAAAGGAGTTCTTCCTCGGGGGCATCTTCTAGTGACAGCTCCGTTCGCCAGTCATATGTTGAACCAAGTGAAAGTTCCACTCGAGATGCCGCCACCAAAACATGCTTATGGCCGTGCGATGAGTATATGATGTGTGTGGGTATTAAATAAGAATTTGAGCAATATATTCACAATGCCGGTCTCGGTCCCTACAATTCAGATAAGTGTGAACAACACCACCTTCTCACTAAATCATTTGTCAAAGTATTTAAATTCCTTTCCCGTGAGTCTAGGGTGTCGTTTATGCTTTATGATAACCCATTTACCATATCACTAGAGAGTTTTGCTTACCACTGCAAACTCCCGTTATGGGGTTCGCTTAACGAACCGCCAAGGGCTGAGTATCAAACATTCTTGTATAATCTTTGTTACAGTGAGACGAGGGGAGTGACATAAGGTAGAATAAAGAGCATTCATTTTCCCACAATTCAGTACTTTGCATTATTTAATGGGAAATGTATAGTAGGCAAGAAAGACTATAGTACACTTTGTGCTCTAGACTTAAGCCTCATCCACACCGCTCTCACCAGTGAAAGGAATTATAACCTTGGAGCGATTGTTGCACGCAGACTTCAGCACAACACTAACAGTGGCTATTTCTATGGTGGAATATATGCCACGCGTTTAGCATGAGGGCTGGGTGTTGCACCTTTGACCTTTGATCCTATCCTACCCACGCAGTATTTAGATTTTGACACTTTAAAGGAACATAAGATTCTTAAGGGAAAGGTTGACAACTTCACTTATAATCTATTGTTTAACCAAAAATCTGTTGTGCACACATATTTGCCTGCGCCTGCTCTTTTTGATTACCACAGCAAAGGAAGATATTTTGTTCTTGAGAGCGAGGCCCAAGCTCACAACGCAGCAGTGGAGGCAGCACGGCAGGGCGAGGCATCCGCACCGAGAGCCTCCGTGAGCTACCATGCCAACTATTATCCAGACTACTGATCGAGTACCAAGTTAGGCTAAAATCCTAAGCTTGGGGGAGTACGTGTTTCCCACCGACATTACATTCATGTTCACTTATTCATCTTGTCGGTGTTCACACTTTTTCATTGTATCATCCATGTTTAAATTTTATTTTTCTTACTTTCTTCTTGTGTGTTTGCAAAACTTTAGAAAAACCAAAAAATTAGTTATAGCTAGTTTACTTTCCATGCATGCTTAGTTGTAATATTAATATTAAAAAGAAAACCCAAAAAGATTTCCTTGTTCTTCTTTTGCTTGTTGGGAGTTTTCCCGTGTAAATACTTTTTCTCGTTTTTTCTTTTCCCTTTTATTTGCTTGTTCAAGAAAACCAAAAACTTCAAAAATATTTCAATGTGTTTCTCTGAATTTCTTTTACTTTTATTCGAGTTGTGCCAAGGAGAAGACCACGATGAAAATGTTGAGTGGCTCTCATATGAATAATTGTTGAACTAATAAAGAGCCCATTTTACCTTGTCTTCTCCTGTCGAATAAAATGTTTTGCAGATTCGAAAATAGTCCATGGCATTCTTGCACTATTATCATTTTCACATTGTTCGGTCATGCAAGTGAAAGGCAATAATGACGATATTTGATGAAGTGGCCATGGCAGAGAGAAACTGGTATGAACTCGACTTGTTCTGTTTGTGTAAATATGTTTAACCTAGTATCCATGATTCAACCCATTATGATTAAACATGTTTTCAATGACAATTAGAGATTATAGTTTCTCATGCCATGCATAAGTAGCTGGGAGTGGATAATGATTTATCTTGGATATCAACATTGCCTTAAAATGATTGTGATGTAGTATGATGATATGGTATCCTCCTCTGAATGTTTGAGTGGCTTGACTTGGCACATGTTCATGCATGTAGCTGAATCAAAACCAACATAGCCTCTATGATATTTATGTTCATGGTGTTCATATCCTACTCATGCTAGTGTCCAATGTTACTTACGCATAATGCATGATCATGATCGTTGTTGCTCTCTAGCTAGCCGCTTCTCAATCTAATTGCTAGCCTTCGCCTGTACTAAGTGGGGATTCTGCTTGTACATCAAAAACCCTGAACCCAAAGTTATTCCAGATGAGTCCACCATACCTACCTATATGCGGTATTACCCTGCTGTTCAAAGTAAATTTGCATGTACCACCTTTAAAAATTTCTAAAAAAATATCTGTTTTGTGTGCCTGGATCATTCATGGAACGATAAAAGGTAGTCGGTATCTTCCATGCTAAGCTGGTTATTCTCAGGTCGAGTGTTTATTCACTCGCCATCGCACGAGAAAAGGGCGGTAATAGGGATGCCCAGTCCCAAACTACAAAATACAAAAAAGATTTAATCGGTCGAATAATCAAACAAAAACTCCCAATGGAGTCAAAACCTTTACTTTTTATCGCTTGGGAACTGCCATTAGCTTTTTTAATATGGGAGATATTGATAACTGATAGTCTTGAAGTAAATGAGAAGGGTGCATGTCTCAAAATACAATTTATCTCTGTTTTAAAACTTGAGCTCTAGCACCTCTGCAAATCACCGCTTCCCTCTGCGAAGGGACTATCTATTTACTTTTATGTTGTGTCATCACCTTCTAAAACAAGCGCTAGAACCTGAGAGCACAGCTGTCATGACTTATGCATTGTGTGTAGCTAATGTTGGGTGCATCATGACTGGATCTTTTCTACCATGAATTACAATGTTTAGTCACTGCTTGGACTTTGGAGGTCCTCTGCATTTATGTTTTGCGGTCTCAGAAAGGGCTAACGATATACCACTATTGTCATATTATATCATGGTTGTTTTGACAACGTGTTGCCGTTTGAGATGTCTTATTATTGCTCACGAGCTGATTATGTCACTGATATGAGGTAATATAATCTTTAAGAGTTATTGTCGGCATGGTTAGTTATAATGTTGGCTGAAAACCTGGGTGTTGTTTAAGCTTATTTATGCAAACAAGAGCAAAAGAGTTGGTAAAACCTTTTCTTTTTCACTTTCAGTTTATCAATTGAATTGCTTGAGGACAAGCAAAGGTTTAAGCTTGGGGGAGTTGATACGTCTCCAACGTATCTACTTTCCTAACACTTTTTCTCTTGTTTTAGACTCTAATTTGCATGATTTAAATGAAACTAACCCCGGACTTACGCTGTTTTCAGCAGAACTACCATGGTGTTGTTTTTGTGCAAAAATAAAAGTTCTCAGAATGGAACGAAACTTTGCGAGGATTTGTACATCAATAATAAGAATTTTTGGAGCCAAGACCCACCAGAGGGGGGCATCTGGGTGAGCACAACCCACCAGGGCGCGCCCCCTCACCCGGCGCACCCAGGTGGGTTGTGCCCACCTGGTCGCCCCGCAGACCCTGAAGCCGACGCTATAAAATCCTATTTTTCCAAAAAAAATCAGGGAGAAAGAATTATCACGATCCACAAGACGGATCCGCCGTCACCTTCTGTTCTTCATCAGGAGGCTAGATCTGTCCGTTTGGGGCTCCGGAGAGGGGGATCTTCATTCTTCGTCATCACCAACCCTTCTCCATCGCCAATTGATACGTCCATTTTGCATCATGCTTTTATATCAATATTTATTGCATTATGGGCTGTTATTACACATTATGTCACAATACTTATGCCTATTCTCTCTTATTTTACAAGGTTTCCATAAAGAGGGAGAATGCCGACAGCTGGGATTCTGGGCTGGAAAAGGAGCAAATATTAGAGACCTATTCTTCACAGCTCCAAAAGTTCTGAAACTTCATGGAAGTCAATTTCAGAATATATAATAAATATTGAGCGCAAGAAGTTCACCAGGGGGGCCACACCCTGCCCACGAGGGTGGGGGCGCGCCCTACCCCCCTGACGCCCCCCTACCTCGTGGGCCCCCTGGTGGCACTCTGATGACCATCTTCTGCTATATGAGTTCTTTCGATGAGGAAAAAATGAGAAGCCATCTTCTCGGACGAAACTCCGCCGCCACGAGGCGGAACCTTGGCGGAACCAATCTAGGGCTCTAGCGGAGCTGTTCTGCCGGGGAAACTTCCCTCCGGGAGGAGGAAATCATCGCCATCATCATCACCAACGCTCCTCCCATCGGGAGAGGGAAATCTCCATCAACATCTTCACCAGCACCATCTCCTCTCAAAATCCTAGTTCATCTCTTGTATCCAATTCTTGTCTCCAAGTCCGGGATTGGTACCTGTGGGTTGCTAGTAGTGTTAATTACTCCTTGTAGTTGATGCTAGTTGGTTTAATTGGTGGAAGATCATGTGTTCAGATCCTATATGCATATTAATACCCCTCTGATTATGAACATGAATATGCTTTGTGAGTAGTTACATTTGTTCCTGAGGACATGGGAGAAGTCTTGCTATTAGTGGTCATGTGAATTTGGTCTTCGTTCGATATTTTGATGAGATGTATGTTGTCTCTCCTCTAGTTGTGTCATGTGAACGTCGACTACATGACACTTCACCATTGTTTGGGCCTAGAGGAAGGCATTGGGGAGTAATAAGTAGATGTTGGGTTGCTAGAGTGACAGAAGCTTAAACCCTAGTTTATGCGTTGCTTCGTAAGGGGCTGATTTGGATCCATATGTTTCATGCTATGGTTAGGTTTACCTTAATATTTTTGTTGTAGTTGCGGATGCTTTGCAATAGAGGTTAATCATAAGTGGGATGCTTGTTCAAGTAAGGACAATACGCAAGCACCGGTCCACCCACATATCAGATTATCAATGTACCGAACACAAATCATATGAGCGTGATGAAAACTAGCTTGACGATATTCCCATGTGTCCTCGGGAGCGCTTTTGTCTATATAAGAGTTTGTCCAGGCTTGTCCTTTGCTACAAAAAGGATTGGGCCACCTTGCTGCACTTTTTACTTTTGTTACTTGTTGCTCGTTACAAATTATCCTATCACAAAACTATATGTTACCACTTATTTCAGTACTTGCAGAGAATACCTTGCTGGAAACCGCTTATCATTTCCTTCTACTCCTCGTTGGGTTCGACACTCTTACTTATCGAAAGGACTACGATAGATCCCCTATACCTGTGGGTCATCAAGACTCTTTTCTGGCACCGTTGCTGGGGAGTGAAGCGCCTTTGGTAGGTGGAATTTGGTAAGGAAAATTTTTATATAGTGCGCTGAAATTTACTGTCACTTGTTACTATGGAAGGTAATCCTCTGAGGGGCTTGTTCGGGGTATCTTCACCCCGACCAGTAGAGCAAAGATTTGCTCCTCAACCAACTGAACCTACTGAAAATGAAAATAAAAATGAAAGTGTCTGCTTTGAATTTCCTTCGGGTATGTTAGAAAAACTGCTAGCTAATCCTTTTGCAAGAGATGGAACAATGCATCCTGATGAGCACCTAATATATGTTGATGAAGTTTGTGGATTATTTATGCTTGCAGGTGTACCCGGAGATGTTGTTAAGAAGAAAGTCTTCCCTTTATCTTTGTGGGAAGATGCATTGACATGGTATAGGCTATGTGATGATACGGGGCCATGGAACTACAAACGATTGAAATTGGAATTTCATCAGAAGTTTTATCCTATGCATCTTGTTCATCGTGATCACAATTATATATATATTTTTTGGCCTCGCGAAGGAGAAAGCATCGCTCAAGCTTGGGGGAGGCTTAAATCAATGTTATATTCATGCCCCAATCATGAGCTCTCAAGAGAAATGATTATTCAAAATTTATATGCTCGGCTTTCTGATAACAATCGCACCATGCTCGATACTTCTTGTGCTATCTCTTTTATGATGAATACTATTGAATTCAAATGGGAATTATTGGAAAGAATTAAACGCAATTCTGAATATTGGGACCTCGACGAAGGTAAGAAGTCAGGTATGACACCTAAGTTTGATTGTGTTAAATCTTTTATGGATACCGATGTTTTCCGTAAATTTAGCACTAAACATGGACTTGACTCTGAAATAGTAGCTTCTTTCTGTGAATCTTTTGCTACTTATGTTGATCTCCCCAAGGAGAAGTGGTTTAAATATCATCCTCCCATAGAAGTAAAAGTAGCTGCACCTATTAAAGTTGAAGAAAAGATTGTCACTTATAATGATCCTATTGTTCCTACTTCTTATGTGAGAAACCACCTTTCCCTGTTCGGATAAAGGATCATGCTAAAGCTTCAACTGTGGTTCGTAAAAGCAATATTAAAACATATACACCTCCTGAGCAAGTTAAAGTTGAACCTAATATTGCTATTGTTAAAGATCTTTTGTCTGACAATGTTGATGGGCATGTTATTTATTTCTGTGATGAAACTGCTAGAATTGCTAAACCTTGTGCTAAAGATAAACCTAGACCTGTGGTAGGCATGCCTATTATTTCTGTTAAAATAGGAGATCATTGTTATCATGGCTTATGTGATATGGGTGACAGTGCTAGTGGAATACCTATTAGCCTATATAGAGAAATTATGCATGATATTGCACCTGTTGAGTTAGAAGATATTGATGTCACAATTAAACTTGCCAATAGAGATACTATATCACCAATGGGAATTGTTAGAGATGTTGAAGTCTTGTGTGGGAAAACTAAATATCCTGTTGATTTTCTTGTTCTTGATTCCCCACAAGATAGCTTTTGTCCCATTATATTTGGTAGACCCTTCTTAAACACTGTTAATGCCAAGATAGATTGCAAAAAGGATGTTGTTACTATCAGTTTAGATGATATGGCTCATGAATTTAATTTCTCTAAATTTAGTAGACAACACCGTGAAGAAGAATTACCTAGTAAGGATGAAATTATTGGTCTTGCTTCTATTGCCGTACCTCCTAGTGATCCTTTAGAACAATATTTGCTAGACCATGAAAATGATATGTTTATGAATGAAAGAAGGGAAATAGATGAAGTATTCTTTAAACAGGAACCTATTTTGAAAAACAATTTACCTGTTGATATCCTAGGGGATCCTCCTCCACCCAAGGGTGATCCCGTCTTTGAGCTTAAACCATTGCCTGATACTCTTAAATATGCTTATCTTGATGAGAAAAAGATATATCCTGTTATTATTAGTGCTAACATTTCAGAGCATGAGGAAGAGAGATTATTGAAAACTCTGAAGAAGCACCGTGCTGCTATTGGGTATACTCTTGATGATCTTAAGGGCATTAGTCTATGTCAACATAAAATAAATTTGGAAGAAGATGCTAAACCAGTTCGTGATCATCAACGACGGCTGAATCCTAAAATGAAAGAAGTGGCAAGAAAGGAAATATTAAAGCTCCTTGAGGCAGGTATAATCTATCACGTTGCTGATAGTCAGTGGGTAAGTCCTGTCCATTGTGTCCTTAAGAAGGGAGGTATTACTGTCATTCCTAATGATAAAGTTGAATTGATTTCTCAAAGAATTATTACAGGTTATAGGATGGTAATTGATTTCTACAAATTAAATAAGGCCACTAAAAAGGATCATTACCCCTTACCTTTTATCGATCAAATGCTAGAAAGATTATTCAAACATACACATTTTTGCTTTCTAGATGGTTATTCTGGTTTCTCTCAAATACCTGTCGGAGTAATTGGACACGGATACCCCGAAGACGGTGAGACGATATTTCAAAACATCGGGGCTAGCAAACCCCCTTAGTCCGACTGCCCGGCTGCTCCCGCCGGCTCCCCGTCCGACTGCTCTACCCGGCCGGCTGCCGACTACGCCAACCAGCCGGCTGCCGACTGCAGTGTTGGGGAACGTAGCAGAAATTCAAAATTTTCCTACGCGTATCACCAAGATCTATCTATGGAGAGACCAGCAACGAGTAGAAAGGAGAGTGCATCTACATACCCTTGTAGATCGCTAAGCGGAAGCGTTCAAGTGAACGGGGTTGATGGAGTCGTACTCGTCGTGATTCAGATCACCGATGATCCTAGTGCCGAACGGACGGCACCTCCGCGTTCAACACACGTACAGCTCGACGATGTCTCCCACGCCTTGATCCAGCAAGGAGAGAGGGAGAGGTTGAGGAAGACTCCATCCAGTAGCAGCACAACGGCGTGGTGGTGGTGGAGGAGCGTGGCAATCCCGCAGGGCTTCGCCAAGCACCTACGGGAGAGGAGGAGGTGTCACGGGAGGGAGGGAGGCGCCAAGGGCTCAGGTATGGATGCCCTCCCTCCCCTCCACTATATATAGGGGCAGGGGAGAGGGGGGAGGCGCAGCCTTGCCCCCTCCTCCAAGGAAGGGGTGCGGCTAAGGAGGGGGGGAGGAGTCCATCCTCCCCAAGGCACCTCGGAGGTGCCTTCCCCCTTTAGGACTCTCCCCTTTTTCCTTTATCTTGGTGCATGGGCCTCTAGGGGCTGGTGCCCTTGGCCCATGTAGGCCAAGGCGCACCCCCTACAGCCCATGTGGCCCCCCGGGACAGGTGGCCCCACCCGGTGGGCCCCCGGGACCCTTTCGGTGGTCCCGGTACAATACCGATGACCCCGAAACTTGTCCCGATGGCCGAAACAGGACTTCCTATATATAAATCTTTACCTCCGGACCATTCCGGAACTCCTCGTGATGTCCGGGATCTCATCCGGGACTCCGAACAACATTCGATAACCACATACAAACTTCCTTTATAACCCTAGCGTCATCGAACCTTAAGTGTGTAGACCCTACGGGTTCGGGAGACATGCAGACATGACCGAGACGTTCTCCGGTCAATAACCAACAGCGGGATCTGGATACCCATGTTGGCTCCCACATGTTCCACGATGATCTCATCGGATGAACCACGATGTCAAGGACTCAATCAATCCCGTATACAATTCCCTTTGTCTAGCGGTATGGTACTTGCCCGAGATTCGATCGTCGGTATACCGATACCTTGTTCAATCTCGTTACCGGCAAGTCTCTTTACTCGTTCCGTAACACATCATCCCGTGATCAACCCCTTGGTCACATTGTGCACATTATGATGATGTCCTACCGAGTGGGCCCAGAGATACCTCTCCGTTTACACGGAGTGACAAAATCCCAATCTCGATTCGTGCCAACCCAACAGACACTTTCAGAGATACCCGTAGTGTACCTTTATAGCCACCCAGTTACGTTGTGACGTTTGGCACACCCAAAGCATTCCTACGGTATCCGGGAGTTGCACAATCTCATGGTCTAAGGAAATGATACTTGACATTAGAAAAGCTTTAGCATACGAACTACATGATCTTGTGCTAGGCTTAGGATTGGGTCTTGTCCATCACATCATTCTCCTAATGATGTGATCCCGTTATCAACGACATCCAATGTCCATGGTCAGGAAACCGTAACCATCTATTGATTAACGAGCTAGTCAACTAGAGGCTTACTAGGGACATGGTGTTGTCTATGTATCCACACATGTATCTGAGTTTCCTATCAATACAATTCTAGCATGGATAATAAACGATTATCATGAACAAGGAAATATAATAATAATCAATTTATTATTGCCTCTAGGGCATATTTCCAACAGTCTCCCACTTGCACTAGAGTCAATAATCTAGTTCACATCGATATGTGATTAACACTCAAGGTCACATCCCCATGTGACTAACACCCAAAGAGTTTACTAGAGTCAATAATCTAGTTCACATTTACCATGTGATTAACACTCGATGAGTTCTGGGTTTGATCATGTTATGCTTGTGAGAGAGGTTATAGTCAACGGGTCTGAACCTTTCAGATCCGTGTGTGCTTTACAAATCTCTATGTCATCTCCTAGATGCAGCTACCACGTTCTATTTGGAGCTATTCCAAATAACTGTTCTACTTGGAGCTATTCTAAATTGTTGCTCCATTATACGTATCCGGTATCTCTACTCAGAGCTATCCGGATAGGTGTTAAGCTTGCATCGACGTAACCCTTTACGACGAACTCTTTTACCACCTCCATAATCGAGAAAATTCCTTAGCCCACTAGTTACCAAGGATAACTTTGACCGCTGTCCTGTGATCCATTCTTGGATCACTCTTGTACCCCTTGACTGACTCATGGTAAAGCACACTTCAGGTGCGGTACACAGCATAGCATACTGTAGAGCCTATGTCTTAAGCATAGGGGACGACCTTCGTTCCTTTCTCTCTATTCTGCCATGGTCGAGCTTTAAGTCTTAACTTCATACCTTACAACTCAGGCAAGAACTCCTTCTTTGACTGATCCATCTTGAACACCTTCAAGATCACGTCAAGGCATGTGCTCATTTGAAAGTACTATTAAGCGTTTTGATCTATCCTTATAGATCTTGATGCTCAATGTTCAAGTAGCTTAATCCAGGCTTTCCATTGAAAAATACTTTCCAAATAACCCTATATGCTTTCCAGAAATTCTACGTCATTTCTGATCATTAATATGTCAACAACATATACTCATCAAAAATTCTATAGTGCTCCCACTCACTTCTTTGGAAATACAAGTTTCTCATAAACTTTGTATACACCCAAAATCTTTGATCATCATCAAAGCATACATTCCAACTCCGAGATGCTCACTCCAGTCCTCAGAAGGATTGCTGGAGCTTTGCATACTTATTAGCATATTTCAGGATAGACAAAACCTTCCGGTTGTATCACATACAACCTTTCCTCAAAAATCGTCGAGGAAACAACGTTTTGACATCCTATCTGCAAGATTTCATAAATAATGCAGTAATTGCTAATATAATTCCAACAGACTCTTAGCATCGCTACGAGTGAGAAAGTCTCATCGTAGTCAACTCCTTGAACTTGTCGAAAAACATCTTAACGACAAGTCGAGCTTTCTCAATGGTGACACTTACCATCATTGTCTGTCTTCCTTTCAAAATCCATATGTACCTAACAGCCTTACGACCATCAAGTAGTTCTTCCAAAGTCTACACTTTGTTTTCATACATGGATCCTCTCTCGGGTTTTATGGCCTAGAGCCATTTATCGGAATCCGGGCCCACCATCGCTTCTCCATAGCTCGTAGGTTCATTGTTGTCTAGCAACATGAGTTCCAAGACAGGATTACCGTACCACTCTGAAGTAGTACGTATCCTTGTCACCCTACGAGGTTTGGTAGTGACTCGATCCGAAGTTTCATGATCACTATCATAAGCTTCCACTTCAGTTGGTGTACGTGCCACAGGAACAACTTCCTGTGCCCTGCTACACACTTGTTGAAGTGACGGTTCAATAACCTCATCAAGTCTCCACCATCCTCCCACTCAATTCTTTCAAGAGAAACCTTTCCTCGAGAAAGGACCCGATTCTAGAAACAATTCATATTGCTTTCGGATCTGAATTAGGAGGTATACCCAACTGTTTTGGGTGTCCTATGAAGATGTATTTTATCCGCTTTGGGTTCGAGCTTATCAATCCTGAAACTTTTTCACATAAGGGTCACAGCCCCAAACCTTTAAGAAACGACAACTTAGGTTTCTCTAAACCATAATTCATATGGTGTCATCTCAACGGAATTACATGGTGCCCTATTTAAAGTGAATGTGGTTGTCTCTAATGCTTAACCCATGAACGATAGTGATAACTCGATAAGAGACATCATGGTATGCACCATATCCAATAGGGTGCAACTATGACGTTCGGACACACCATCACACTATGGTGTTCCAGGCGGTATTAATTGCGAAACAATTTCCACAATGTCTTAATTGTGTGCCAAAACTCGTAACTCAGATATTCATCTCTATGATCATATCATAGACATTTTATCCTCTTGTCACGACGATCTTTCAACTTCACCCTGAAATTACTTGAACCTTTCAATAATTCAGACTCATGATTCATCAAGCAAATGTACTCAACATCCACTCAAATTATCTGTGAAGTAAGAACATAACAATATCCACTACATGCCTCAGCACTCATTGGACTGTACACATCAAAATGTATTACTTCCAACAAGTTGCTATCTTGTTCCATCTTACTGAAAACGAGGCTTTTCAGTCATCTTGCCTGTGTGGTATGATTTGCATGTCCCAAGTGATTCAAATCAAGTGAGTCAAAACGGTCCATTTGCATGGAGTTTCTTCATGCATATACACCAATAGACATGGTTCGCATGTCTCAAACTTTTCAAAAACGAGTGAGCCCAAAGATCCATCAATATGGAGCTTCTTCATGCGTTTTATACCGATATGACTTACGTGGCAGTGCCACAAGTAGGTGGTGCTATCATTACTATCTTTTGGCCTGAACATGTGTATCACTACGATCGAGATTTAATAAACCATTCATTTTAGGTGTAAGACCATTGAAGGTATTATTCAAATAAACAGAGTAACCATTATTCTCCTTAAATGAATAACCGTATTGCGATAGACGTAATCCAATCATGTCTATGCTCAACGCAAACACCAAATAACAATTATTTAGGTTTAACACCAATCTCTTTGGTAGAGGGAGCGTGCGATGCTTGATCATATCAAGCTTGGAAAAACTTCCAACACATATCGTCAGCTCACCTTTAGCTAGTCTCCGTTTATTCCGTAGCCTTTTGTTTCGAGTTACTAACACTTAGCAACCGAACCGGTATCTAATACCCTGGTGCTACTAGGAGTACTAGCAAAGTACACATTAACACAATGTATATCCAATATACTTCTATCGACCTTGCCAGCCTTCTTATCTACCAAGTATCTAGGGTAATTCTGCTCTAGTGGTTGTTCCCCTTATTACAGAAGCACTTAGTCTCGGGTTTGGGTTTTACCTTGGGTTTCTTCACTAGAGCAGCAGCTGATTTGCCGTTTCATGAAGTATCCCTTCTTGCCCTTGCCCTTCTTGAAACTAGTGGTTTCACCAACCATCAACAATTGATGCTCCTTCTTGATTTCTACTTTCGCGGTGTCAAACATCGCGAATACCTCAAGGATCATCATATCTATCCCTGATATGTTATAGTTCATCACGAAGCTCTAACAGCTTGGTGGCAATGACTTTGGAGAACCATCACTGTCTTATCTGGAAGATCAACTCCCACTCGATTCAAATGATTGTTGTACTCAGACAATCTGAGCACAAGCTCAACAATTGAGCTTTTCTCCTTAGTTTGCAGGTTAAGAAAGTCATCGGAGGTCTTATACCTCTTGACATGGGCACGAGCCTGAAATCCCAATTTCAGCCCTCAAAACATCTCATATGTTTCGCGATGTTTCAAAAACGTCTTTGGTGCCTCAACTCTAAACCGTTTAACTGAACTATCACGTAGTTATCAAAACGTGTATGTCAGATGTTCGCAACAACCACAGACAACGTTCGAGGTTCAGCACACTGAGCGGTGCATTAAGGACATAAGCCTTCTATGAAGCAATGAGGACAATCCTCAGTTTACGGACCTAGTCCGCATAATTGCTACTATCAACTTTCAACTAATTTTTCTCTAGGAACATATCTAAACAGTAGAACTATAGCGTGAGCTACGACATAATTTGCAAAAACCTTTTGACTATGTTCAGGATAATTAAGTTCATCTTATGAACTCCCACTCAGATAGACATCCCTCTAGTCATCTAAGTGATTACATGATCCGAGTCAAACTAGGCCGTGTCCGATCATCACGTGAGACGGACTAGTCATCATCGGTGAACATCTTCATGTTGATCGTATCTTCTATACGACTCATGCTCGACCTTTCGGTCTCCGTGTTCCGAGGCCATGTCTGTACATGCTAGGCTCGTCAAGTTAACCCTAAGTGTTTCGCGTGTGTTCCGAGGCCATGTCTGTACATGCTAGGCTCGTCAACACCCGTTGTATTTGAACGTCTGAATAAAACACCCGATCATCACGTGATGTTTTGAAACAGCGAACTGTCGCAACGGTGCACAGTTAGGGGAGAACACTTCTTGAAATTGTTGTAAGGGATCATCTTATTTACTACCGTCGTTCTAAGCAAATAAGATGTATAAACATGATAAACATCACATGCAATCAAATAGTGACATGATATGGCCATCATCACTTTGCTCCTTTTGATCTCCATCTTCGGGGCTCCATGATCATCATCGTCACCGGCATGACACCATGATCTCCATCATCATGATCTCCATCATCGTGTCTTCATGAAGTTGCCTCGCCAACTATTACTTCTACTACTATGGCTAACGGTTAGCAATAAAGTAAAGTAATTACATGACGTTTAAGTTGACACGCAGGTCACAAATAAATAAAGACAACTCCTATGGCTCCTGCCGGTTGTCATACTCATCGACATGCAAGTCGTGATTCCTATTACAAGAACATGATCAATCTCATACATCACATATATCATTCATCACATCCTTTTTGGCCATATCACATCACATAGCATACCCTGCAAAAACAAGTTAGACGTCCTCTAATTGTTGTTTGCATGTTTTACGTGGCTGCTATGGGTTTCTAGCAAGAACGTTTCTTACCTACGCATGAACCACAACGTGATATGCCAATTGCTATTTACCCTTCATAAGGACCCTTTTCATCGAATCCGATCCGACTAAAGTGGGAGAGACAGACACCCGCCAGCCACCTTATGCAACTAGTGCATGTTTGTCGGTGGAACCGGTCTCACGTAAGCGTACGTGTAAGGTTGGTCCGGGCCGCTTCATCCCACGATGCCGCCGAATCAAGATAAGACTAGTAACGGCAAGCATATTGAACAATATCGACGCCCACAACTACTTTGTGTTCTACTCGTGCAAAGAATCTACGCAATAGACCTAGCTCATGATGCCACTGTTGGGGAACGTAGCAGAAATTCAAAAATTTTCCTACGTATCACCAAGATCTATCTATGGAGAGACCAGCAACGAGTAGAAAGGAGAGTGCATCTACATACCCTTGTAGATCGCTAAGCGGAAGCGTTCAAGTGAACGGGGTTGATGGAGTCGTACTCGTCGTGATTCAGATCACCGATGATCCTAGTGCCGAACGGACGGCACCTCCGCGTTCAACACACGTACAGCTCGACGATGTCTCCCACGCCTTGATCCAGCAAGGAGAGAGGGAGAGGTTGAGGAAGACTCCATCCAGCAGCAGCACAACGGCGTGGTGGTGATGGAGGAGCGTGGCAATCCTGCAGGGCTTCGCCAAGCACCTACGGGAGAGGAGGAGGTGTCACGGGAGGGAGGGAGGCGCCAAGGGCTCAGGTATGGATGCCCTCCCTCCCCTCCACTATATATAGGGGCAGGGGAGAGGGGGGAGGCGCAGCCTTGCCCCCTCCTCCAAGGAAGGGGTGCGGCTAAGGAGGGGGGGAGGAGTCCATCCTCCCCAAGGCACCTCGGAGGTGCCTTCCCCCTTTAGGACTCTCCCCTTTTTCCTTTATCTTGGCGCATGGGCCTCTAGGGGCTGGTGCCCTTGGCCCATGTAGGCCAAGGCGCACCCCCTACAGCCCATGTGGCCCCCCGGGGCAGGTGGCCCCACCCGGTGGGCCCCCGGGACCCTTCCGGTGGTCCCGGTACAATACCGATGACCCCGAAACTTGTCCCGATGGCCGAAACAGGACTTCCTATATATAAATCTTTACCTCCGGACCATTCCGGAACTCCTCGTGACGTCCGGGATCTCATCCGGGACTCCGAACAACATTCGGTAACCACATACAAACTTCCTTTATAACCCTAGCGTCATCGAACCTTAAGTGTGTAGACCCTACGGGTTCGGGAGACATGCAGACATGACCGAGACGTTCTCCGGTCAATAACCAACAGCGGGATCTGGATACCCATGTTGGCTCCCACATGTTCCACGATGATCTCATCGGATGAACCACGATGTCAAGGACTCAATCAATCCCGTATACAATTCCCTTTGTCTAGCGGTATGGTACTTGCCCGAGATTCGATCGTCGGTATACCGATACCTTGTTCAATCTCGTTACCGGCAAGTCTCTTTACTCGTTCCGTAACACATCATCCCGTGATCAACCCCTTGGTCACATTGTGCACATTATGATGATGTCCTACCGAGTGGGCCCAGAGATACCTCTCCGTTTACACGGAGTGACAAAATCCCAATCTCGATTCGTGCCAACCCAACAGACACTTTCAGAGATACCCGTAGTGTACCTTTATAGCCACCCAGTTACGTTGTGACGTTTGGCACACCCAAAGCACTCCTACGGTATCCGGGAGTTGCACAATCTCATGGTCTAAGGAAATGATACTTGACATTAGAAAAGCTTTAGCATACGAACTACATGATCTTGTGCTAGGCTTAGGATTGGGTCTTGTCCATCACATCATTCTCCTAATGATGTGATCCCGTTATCAACGACATCCAATGTCCATGGTCAGGAAACCGTAACCATCTATTGATTAACGAGCTAGTCAACTAGAGGCTTACTAGGGACATGGTGTTGTCTATGTATCCACACATGTATCTGAGTTTCCTATCAATACAATTCTAGCATGGATAATAAACGATTATCATGAACAAGGAAATATAATAATAATCAATTTATTATTGCCTCTAGGGCATATTTCCAACATGCAGCCCAACCCAACACCGACAAGACACCGACGAGACGACCATACCGCAGACAAGACAACCGTACCGCGACGACATCATGTACAGTGTCACTTGTCCCATGGCACTATTTATGAAGTGACCCAGGGGACAAGCATGACATGCACCATGCCTTATCCATGCCCACTACCAAGCTTACATCCTAAGCTACCCTCTCCTATATAAAGGGGCACACATCCATCCATCCAGGGGATGGACTCTCACGCACACACACAAGCAATTAGCTAGCTAGCTATCCATCCATCCATCCACATGAGCACACATGCTCACGGCCATGAGCATGGCCGGCCACTAGCATGCCTCATATAGGCATATACAAAGCCAGATGCCTGTGGCACTGCTTTCAGATACAACTCCAGGAGCACTCTGTACCAGATATACCAGATATACTCAGACATGCAGGAGTAGGGGTGTTATCTATCCGGAGAGCCCCGAACCTGGGTAAACTAGCGTGTGCTACTCGCATACCCGCTCCCGGTCCTATCAGCAGCAGTCTTACCCTCACACTAAGCCCTTGTGGCATCTGTCGACTCGCAAGCCCCCCGTGAGAATACCACGACAATACCTGTGTCAACCAAGGATCAATCAAAGACTACTTTTACTTGCCCTTTTGGTACTTTTGCTTATAGACGTATGCCTTTTGGTTTATGTAATGCACCTGCTACCTTTCAAAGATGCATGATGGCTATATTCTCTGACTTTTGTGAAAAGATTTGTGAGGTTTTCATGGACGATTTCTCCATCTATGGATCTTCTTTTGATGATTGCTTGAGCAAGCTTGATCGAGTTTTGCAGAGATGTGAAGGAACTAATCTTGTCTTGAATTGGGAAAAGTGCCACTTTATGGTTAACAAAGGTATTGTCTTGGGGCATAAAGTTTCTGAAAGAGGTATTGAAGTTGATAAAGCCAAGGTTGATGCTATTGAAAAGATGCCATGCCCCAAGGATATTAAAGGTATAAGACGTTTCCTTGATCATGCCAGATTTTATAGGAGGTTCATTAAGGACTTCTCAAAAATTTCTCGGCCTCTGACTAATTTATTACAAAAAGATATACCATTTGTCTTTGATGATGATTGTGTAGAAGCATTTGAAATACTTAAGAAAGCATTGATCTCTGCACCTATTGTTCAGCCACCTGATTGGAATTTACCCTTTGAAATTATGTGTGATGCTAGTGATTATGCTATAGGTGTTGTTCTAGGACAAAGAGTTGATAAGAAATTAAACGTTATTCAATATGCTAGTAAAACCCTAGACAATTCTCAAAGAAATTATGCTACTACTAAAAAAGAATTCTTAGCACTTGTATTTGCTTGTGATAAGTTCAAACCTTATGTTGTTGATTCTAAAGTAACTATTCACACTAATCATGCTGCTATTAAATATCTTATGGAAAAGAAAGATGCTAAACCTACACTTATTAGATGGGTTCTCTTGCTACAAGAATTTGATTTACATATTGTTGATATAAAGGGAGCTGAGAACCCCGTTGCAGACAACTTGTCTAGGTTAGAAAATGTGCTTGATGACCCACTACCTATTGATGATAGCTTTCCTGATGAGCAATTAAATATCATAAATGCTTCTCATACTGCTCCATGGTATGCTGATTATGCTAATTACATTGTTGCCAAATTCATACCACCTAGTTTCACATACCAGCAAAAGAAAAAGTTCTGCTATGATTTGAGGCATTACTTTTGGGATGACCCACATCTTTATAAAGAAGGAGTAGATGGCGTTATTAGACGTTGTGTACCTGAGCATGAACAGGAACATATCCTATGCAAGTGTCACTCCGAAGCTTATGGAGGACACCATGCTGGAGATAGAACTGCACATAAGGTATTGCAATCTGGTTTTTATTGGCCTACTCTCTTCAAAGATGTCCGTAAGTTTGTCTTATCTTGTGATGAATGTCAAAGAATTGGTAATATTAGTAGACGTCAGGAAATGCCTATGAATTATTCACTTGTTATTGAACCATTTGATGTTTGGGGCTTTGATTATATGGGACCTTTTCCTTGCTCTAATGGATATACACATATTTTAGTTGCTGTTGATTACGTTACTAAGTGGGTAGAAGCTAATCCAACTAGTAGTGCTGATCATAACACCTCTATTAAGATGCTTAAAGAAGTTATTTTTCCAAGATTTGGAGTCCCTAGATATTTAATGACTGATGGTGGTTCACATTTTATTCTTGGTGCTTTCCGTAAAATGCTTGCTAAATATGATGTTAATCATAGAATTACATCTCCTTATCACCCTCAGTCTAGTGGTCAAGTAGAATTGAGGAATAGAGAGCTCTAATTAATTTTGCAAAAGACTGTTAATAGATCTAGAAAGAATTGGTCCAAGAAACTTGATGATGCATTATGGGCCTATAGAACTGCATATAAAAATCCTATGGGTATGTCTCCGTATAAAATGGTTTATGGAAAGGCATGTCACTTACCTCTCGAACTAGAACACAAGGCATATTGGGCTATTAAAGAACTCAATTATGATTTTAAACTTGCTGGTGAGAAGAGGTTATTTGATATTAGCTCACTCGATGAATGGAGAACCCAAGCCTATGAAAATGCCAAGTTGTTTAAAGAAAAAGTTAAAAGATGGCATGACAAAAGGATACAGAAGCGTGAGTTTAATGTAGGTGATTATGTATTGCTATACAACTCTCGTTTAAGATTTTTTGCAGGAAAACTTCTCTCTAAATGGGAAGGTCCTTACATTATCGAGGAGGTCTATCATTCCGGTGCCATAAAAATCAACAATTTCGAAGGCAAAAATCCGAAGGTGGTGAACGGTCAAAGAATTAAACATTATATCTCAGGTAATCCTATAAATGTCGAAACCAATGTTATTAAAACCGTAACCCCAGAGGAATACATAAGGGACACTTTCGAGAACGTTTCAGACTCCGAAAAGGAATAGGTATGTGGTACGGTAAGTAAACCGACTCCAAAACAGTTTTAAGGCAATATTTCCCCGTTTTGGAATATTTGGAAAAATAGAAAAATAAGTAGCAGTCCGGAAAGGACACGATACCTCCATGAGGGTGGAGGGCGCGCCCCCTACCTCGTGGGCACCTCGTGTGCTCTCCGAACTCCGTTTTTGTATATGACACGTATTTTGGTCGGTAAAAATTCATTATATATTCCCCCGGAGGTTTCGACCCCTTGTATCATGCAAATATCTCCTGTCTTTGTTTCGAGTTGTCCTGCTGCAGATTTGAGCAACATGTCGTCCCAGGATTCGAAAGGAGAGAGCTATGTGGCTGATTACCTTGCAGATCCTAAAGTCTATGGGGATGTGGAGCATTGTGGTTGGACTACAGAAGAAGAAGAGGACTATGAACCTAAGGGAAAGGAGGAGACGAGCTCAGATGAAGATGAAGTCCCACTACCTCAACCTGGGGACATGCATGTGGAGTTCAAAAAGTCAAGCCTTCCTGATAGAGTAAAGAAACCTAAGATCAAGTTTATCCCTTTTCGCCTCTTGCTGGAAAACAAATAGGAACTATGGAAAAAGATACTGAGCCTGGAATAGGAGATCGAGGACCTAAGGGACCAAAATTCTGTCCTCAAATGCAAATTAAGGAAGAAGCCTACGCCATCAACAAAACCACCATCTTCTTCAACAACAAAGAAGAACTGAGCATCGGGTATGGGCACTCCCCTTGGCAACTGCCAAGCTTGGGGGAGTGCCCCGGTATCGTATCGCCATCACTTTTATCTTTACCATTTTTCTTAGTTCGGTCCTTTTGGTAATATCTTGGTCTAGTAGAATAAAAGTTCTTAGTGTGATCTAGTTGTGAGTTTTGCTTTATGATCCTTCTATGTAATCGAGTCCATGAGCTATATATAATAAAGATTAGTGTTGAGTCAAGGGCTTGATTCTTTTGCCATGATCTTAAGTGAATAAAAGAAAAGAGAAAGAAATAAAAAGAAACAAAGAGATCATATGGATCTCATGGATAGTAATGAGCTCACATAGAAAGAGTATGATGAATAAAAGTTGTTGAGAGTTGACAAACATAGTTTTGGTCATCGTTGCAATTAATAGAAAGTAATAAAGAAAGAGAGGTCTTCACATATAGATATACTATCTTGGGCATCTTTTATGATTGTGAGCACTCATTAAAATATGACATGCTAAAGAGTTTACGTTGGACAAGGAAGACAACGTAATGGGTTATGTTTTCTTACATCTGAAATAAATTATATTGTCATGGATCATCCAACATGGTTGAGCTTGCCTTTCCCTCTCATGCTAGCCAAATTCATAGCACCAAGTAGAGATACTACTTGTGCTTCCAAATACTCTTAAACCAGTTTTGCCATGAGAGTCCACCATACCTACCTATGGATTGAGTAAGATCCTCCAAGTAAGTTGTCATCGGTGCAAAGCAATAAAAATTCCTCTCTAAATATGTATGACTTATTAGTGTGGGAGAAAATAAACTTTATATGATCGTGTGATATGGAAGAAATAAAAGTGACAGACTGCATAATAAAGGTCCATATCACAAGTGGCAATATAAGGTGACGTTCTTTCGCATTAAGATTTTGTGCATCCAACCATAAAAGCGCATGACAACCTCTGCTTCCCTCTGCGAAGGGCCTATCTTTTACTTTTATCTCCTACCTTGCATAAGAGTCGTGGTGATTTTCACCCTTCCTTTTTACATTTTATCCTTTGGCAAGCACAGTATGTTGGAAAGATCCGGGTATATATGGCTAATTGGATGTGAGTTTTCATGAACTATTATTGTTGACATTACCCTTGAGGTAAAACGTTGGGAGGCAAAACTATAAGCCCCTATCTTTCTCTGTGTCCGATTAAAACTCCATACCCATAAGTATTGCGTGAGTGTCAGCAATTGTGAAAGACTATATGATAGTTGAGTCCGTGGACTTGCTGAAAAGCTCTTATATATTGACTCTTTCCTATGTTATGATAAACTGCAATTGCTCCAATGACTGATATTATAGTTTGTTAGTTTTCAATGAAGTTTACGATTCATACTTGAAATTGTGATTGAATTATTACCCTAGCATAAGAAATTATATGACAAGAATTATATAAGTTGCTGTTCTAAGAATGATCATGATGCCCTCATGTCCGTATTTTATTTTTATCGACACCTCTATCTCTAAACATGTGGATATATTTTCCGATTTCGGCTTTCGCTTGAGGACAAGCGAGGTCTAAGCTTGGGGGAGTTGATACGTCCATTTTGCATCATGCTTTTATATCGATATTTATTGCATTATGGGCTGTTATTACACATTATGTCACAATACTTATGCCTATTCTCTCTTATTTTACAAGGTTTCCATAAAGAGGGAGAATGCCGGCAGCTGGGATTCTGGGCTGGAAAAGGAGCAAATATTAGAGACCTATTCTTTAGAGCTCCAAAAGTCCTGAAACTTCACGGAAGTCAATTTCAGAATATATAATAAATATTGAGCGCAAGAAGTTCACCAGGGGGGCCACACCCTGCCCACGAGGGTGGGGGGCGCGCCCCCTACCTCGTGGGCCCCCTGGTGGCCCTCCGATGACCATCTTATTCTATATGAGGTCTTTCGATGAGGAAAAAAATGAGAAGCCATCTTCTCGGACGAAACTCCGCCGCCACGAGGCGGAACCTTGGCGGAACCAATCTAGGGCTCTGGTGGAGCTGTTCTGCCGGGGAAACTTCCCTCCGGGAGGGGAAAATCATCGCCATCGTCATCACCAATGCTCCTCTCATCGGGAGAGGGCAATCTCCATCAACATCTGCACCACTACCATCTCCTCTCAAAACCCCAGTTCATCTCTTGTATCCAATTCTTATCTCCAAGTCTGGGATTGGTACCTGTGGGTTGCTAGTAGTGTTAATTACTCCTTGTAGTTAATGCTAGTTGGTTTAATTGGTGGAAGATCATATGTTCCGATCCTATATGCATATTAATACCCCTCTGATTATGAACATGAATATGCTTTGTGAGTAGTTACGTTTGTTCCTGAGGACATGGGAGAAGTCTTGCTATTAGTAGTCATGTGAATTTGGTCTTCGTTCGATATTTTGATGAGATGTATGTTGTCCCTCATCTAGTGGTGTCATGTGAACATCGACTACATGACACTTCACCATTGTTTGGGCCTAGAGGAAGGCATTGGGGAGTAATAAGTAGATGATGGGTTGCTAGAGTGACAGAAGCTTAAACCCGAGTTTATGCTTTGCTTCGTAAGGGGCTGATTTGGATCCATATGTTTCATGTTATGGTTAGGTTTACCTTGATACTTTTGTTGTAGTTGCGGATGCTTGCAATAGAGGTTAATCATAAGTGGGATGCTTGTTCAAGTAAGGACAGTACCCAAGCACCGGTCCACCCATATATCAGATTATCAAAGTACCGAACGCGAATCATATGAGCGTGATGAAAACTAGCTTGACGATATTCCCATGTGTCCTCGGGAGCGCTTTTCTCTATATAAGAGTTTTTCTAGGCTTGTCCTTTGCTACAAAAAGGATTGGGACACCTTGCTGCATTTATTTTCTTTTGTTACTTGTTGCTCGTTACAAATTATCCTATCACAAAACTATCCGTTACCACTTATTTCAGTACTTGCAGAGAGTACCTTGCTGGAAACCGCTTATCATTTCCTTCTGCTCCTCGTTGGGTTCGACACTCTTACTTATCGAAAGGACTACGATAGATCCCCTATACTTGTGGGTCATCACCAATTTCATGATGCTCCCCACCGGGAGTGAGTAATTCCTTCGTAGGCTCGCTGGTCGGTGAGTTGTATGAGATTCATCATGTAATCGAGTTAGTTTTGTTAGGGCTTGATCCCTAATATCCACTATGTTCTTAGATTGATGTTGCTATGACTTTGCCATGCTTAATGCTTGTCACTTTGGGCTCGGGTGCCATTATTTCACATCTGAACCGTTTATGTTATCACCATTATATCCATGTCCTAGATCCGATCTTGCAAGTTATAGTCACCTACTACGTGTTATGATCCAGCAACCCCGGAGTGATAATAGCTGGGATCACTCCTGGTGATGACCGTAGTTTGAGGAGTTCATGTATTCACCGTGTGTTAATGCTTTGTTTCGGTTCTTTATTAAAAGGAGGCATTAATATCCCTTAGTTTCCTATATGGACCACGCTGCCATGGGAGGGTAGGACAAAAGATGTCATGCAAGTTTTTCGATAAACATGTATGACTATTTACGGAATACATGCCTACATTAGATTGATGAATTGGACCTAGTGCCGTATCTCCCTAGGTTATAAATGTCTCATGATGAATATCATCCAACAAGTCACCGATCCAATGCCTATGAATTTATCTTATATTGTTCTTACTAAGTTACTACTGCTATCATCACTGTTACACTTGCTACAAAACTATTGCTATCACTGTTACCGCTACCGTTACTATTGCTACTATTATCAAAACTATCATACTACTTTGCTACTAATAACTTTGCTACAGATAATTAATCTCCAGGTGTGGTTGAATTGACAACTCAGCTGCTAATTCCTTCAAATATTCTTTGGCTCCCCTTGTGTCGAATCTAAAAATTTGGGTTGAATACTCTACCCTCGAAAACTGTTGCGATCCCCTATACTTGTGGGTTATCATACAATACACGAGAATAATATATGGCTTGCTCTCGAGTCCAAAAACTGCCAGATTCAGAAGTTCGTGGTCCATCATAGGGACTCATCTTGAAGAAAGAATATCTGTCGGGGTATTCATTTTGGTTGATTAGAGGGCCTTTGGCACCTGCGCCATCCGAAAAGATTGGCATTTTCCCTCTTTGATTGGGATACTGCAATTCTTCTTCAATAGAAAGAACTTCATCACTATAAACTACTAAGCCCGTGTTTCGCTCAGATGGAGGTGGATGAGATGGATTTCTTTTAGAGGGTCCATCTTCAGTATTCGGTGCTGGAGTAGTGACAACATTCAACTTGAGAGCATCATTTTCTTTCGAAACTGAAGGTGGCACATCCTTAGTTGCCTTGATAGATTATTCTTTGTCATCCTCTTTTTCTTCTAGAACTTGGGTTGTGACATGAGCATAATCTTAGGGATCAGATGGTTGTTCTTTAGGCACTGGAACCTAGAGTTCTTGCTCGTCAAGAGCACTAGCTTTCTAAGATTCTTGCTCGACTGGCATAGGAGGAGGAGATGCACGGATCTCATCGTTGTCAGCAGTAGCCTGTTCGGTCACTAGAGGACCCCCTAAGTGTGGTTTTAGTAATTAATGTAGCCCCTAAGTGTGGTTTTGGTAATTAATGACAATCTTTATGGACTAATGTTTTGGGTGAGATATATTTGAAGGTGTTGTCCATAGATGGTGCATCAAGGATATTAGATGGAATCAAGGATGCACTACAAAAAAAGACACATCCGTGACATTACGACCCGAACAAAAATAGAATTTGTCAGGGTTATGACACTTCTGGGATGATAATTGTGACAAAAACATGTATCATCATTGATGTGGTGGGCTCCTACTTCTATTATAGAAAATCATGACTGAAAATGGGCTTTTCATCCTGGGCTGGCCGGAGACGCACATGCATGATATTCTTTGGGCCATCCATGATGTAAAAAATCATGGTAGAAGTGAGGGCAAGGAAAATATCGGGGAGTTCCCGGTTACCGTGGGTAGTCGGAGCCGAGCGGTGCACTGTGGTCTGCGCATTTCTCTCGTACGTGCGTCTGTGCGAGGCACTCGCTAACTGAACCCTTGCAAGGCGTTCGCTTACTGAACCCGAGCGATTGCACTAGCTAGTTATGTACTGAACACAAGCGATCAATCCCACCACATACTAAAGCGGATCAATACATCCCTTCGCTTAACTGAACCCGAATGATTCCTTCGCTGCTAACTGAAGCTGGCTGATTCTTTCACTGCTAACTGAATCCAATCGATCCTTCTTGTTGCTCACTGAAGCCGATCAAGACCTCATGCGATATGTAGCCAGCTGGTGTTTTGGGTTGCCTCTCGATGAACAGTGCCCATTGCTGCCGCACACGCGATACGTAGAAATGAGTCGAGGCGTGTAGTGAGTCCAGTCGGTTGGTTGGCTGTGGATGAACAGTTTCCGTTGCTGCCGCCCACTCGTATGTACGTACGCCCCACCCCAGCCGGTGGGGATGATGAACAGGACCCCGTGGTAGTAGGCGGTTGCCGTTGGATGAATAGGACACCGAGGAGGCCGCCACATCCCAGCAGGTTGGGGTGGATGAACAGGACCCCATGGAGGCTCTATGTGAAGGAAATATGCCCTAGAGGCAATAATAAAGTTGTTATTTATATTTTCCTTATATCATGATAAATGTTTATTATTCATGCTAGAATTGTATTAACCGGAAACTTAGTACATGTGTGAATACATAGACAAACAGAGTGTCACTAGTATGCCTCTACTTGACTAGCTCGTTAATCAAAGATGGTTAAGTTTCCTAGCCATGGACAAAGAGTTGTCTTTCATGAACGGGATCACATCAATAGAGAATGATGTGATTGACTTGACCCATCCGTTAGCTTAGCACGATGATCATTTAGTTTACTGCTATTGCTTTCTCCATAACTTATACATGTTCCTATGACTATGAGATTATGCAACTCCCGAATACCGGAGGAACACTTAGTGTGCTATCAAACATCACAACGTAACTGGGTGACTATAAAGATGCTCTACAGGTGTCTCCGATGGTGTTTCTTGAGTTGGCATAGATCGAGATTACGATTTGTCAGTCCGTGTACCGGAGAGGTATCTCTTGGCCCTCTCGATAATGCACATCACTATAAGCCTTGCAAGCAATGTGACTAATGAGTTAGTTACGGGATGTTGCATTACGGAACGAGTAAAGAGACTTGCCGTTAACGAGATTGAACTAGGTATTAAGATACCGATGATTGAATCTCGGGCAAGTAACATACCGATGACAAAAGGAACAACGTATGTTGTTATGCGGTTTGACCGATAAAGATCTTCGTAGAATATGTAGGAACCAATATGAGCATCTAGGTTCCGCTATTGGTTATTGACCGGAGATGATTCTCGGTCATGTGTACATAGTTCTCGAACCCGTAGGGTCCGCATGCTTAACATTCGGTGACGATCGGTATTATGAGTTTATGTGTTTTGATGTACCGATATATTGGAAGGCTATGTTTGGACATCGGAATGGTTCTGGGTGAGTTTGGGCATTTACTACCGGGGGGTTACCGGAATCCTCCGGGGAGTGTATGGACCTTAATGGGCCTAAGTGGGAGAGAGGAGGAGGCGGCCTAGGTGGGGGCGCCCCCATGCCCAATCCGAATTGGGGTGGGGGGTCGGCCCCCCTTTCCTTCTCCCTCCCTCCCCTTCCTTCTATCCTACTCCAACAAGGGAAAGGGGGAATCCTACTCCCATCGGGAGTAGGACTCCCCCCTTGAGGCGCGCCATAGAGGTCCGGCCCTCCCCCTCCTCCACTCCTTTATATACAGGGAGGGGGCACCCCATAGACACACAAGTTGATTGTTTAGCCGTGTGCGGTGCCCCCTCCATAGATTTCCACCTCGGTCATATCGTTGTAGAGCTTAGGCGAAGCCCTGCGTCGGTAACTTCATCATCACCGTCATCATGCCGTCGTCCTGACGAAAATCTCCCTCGACCTCAGCTAGATCTAGAGTTCGTGGGACGTCACCGAGCTGAACGTGTGCAGATCGCTGAGGTGCCGTACCTTCAGTGCTAGGATCGGTTGGATCGTGAAGAAGTACGACTACATCAACCACGTTGTCATAACGCTTCCGCTTACGGTCTACGAGGGTACATGGACAACACTCTTCCCTCTCGTTGCTATGCATCACCTAGATGTATCTTGCATGTTCGTAGGATTTTTTTGAAATTACTGCGTTCCCAACAGTGGCATCCGCGCCAGGTCTATGCGTAGATGTTATATGCACGATGTAACATCCCAAATTTTCAATTTGGAATGTTATACATTAGATCATCATGCATATCATATTTTATTTTGCTTTTGGTTTTGATCCTAGAAAATCCTAAGCAACTCAAGGACCCACGAAGAGAGTTGGGGATTTCGTTATTTACATATTTAAGTTTTCTCAAATTGTGTAAACAG
Source organism: Triticum aestivum (assembly GCF_018294505.1). NCBI lineage: Eukaryota > Viridiplantae > Streptophyta > Magnoliopsida > Poales > Poaceae > Triticum > Triticum aestivum. The sequence continues at coordinate 525,871,434 of NC_057797.1, forward strand.
GATCATTTGTTTTTATTTATTTTATCATCAGTTATTTCTATTACAAAAATATGAGAGAGGGAATAAAATGACTTTCCCAAAATATAGGGATATTGAGAATTTAATAAAAAAATCAAAAAAGTTTTATTTCAGAGTTTTTCGGTATTTTATTTGAATTTAGGAAAAATGCGCATTTTTTAAAATTGCATTTAGGGCCCAAATAAATGTTCACTTTATCGGCTTGATTTTAGAAACCTGGGAAAATTTATTTCGTGATTTTTGGAGTCCGTTTAGTATTTATTTTTATTTTTCTTCCGAGCGAAAAAAAACGCGGAACCGACTATGGGCCGTACTCGGCCAGGACACCGATGGCCGGGGCCTTTATAAGCCGGGGCAGGCCAGCCCAAAGGCCAGCCGCCCCGAAACCCTAACCCTAGCCGAGCCGCCGCCGCCGCCGCCGTCGCCCCGCCGCCGATCCGCCGGAGCCGTGCGCCGCCCGAGGTTCGCCGCCTCGACTTCCATGCCGTTTAAAAAAAATTCGTTCGTCGTTTTTCTTTTTCGTCGGATTTTCCGCGGTTATTTTCTGATCACGATTTCTGATCCGATTTTCGTTTTAGTATAACTTTTCGCTCGTTTATCGGAATCAGGCGATTCAAGCGCCTGGAGTTTCGTCTCAAAACCCTCTTTCCGAATAATCAACTTAAACAAGTTTTTGCTACTGTAAAATTTGATTTAGATCCAGATTACTAGAACGAAGTTGTTTTCTTTCGCCGTTTGATTTCTTTTGCTTCGTTCGATTTGATTCTTTTTGCAAACCAGGGTTCTTAAGTTGAACTTTCTGTTTAGATCTTCTATTTGAGTTTTACCTGTGCATTAAATGAGTACTTATTGTATGCTTGTTTGTTTGTCTACGATAGAATACCCGGAGTGCGCTGCCTGTTACTTTGAATCTCTAGGTTTCGGGGATCATCAGCAAGGCAAGTAACACTTTGATCATACCTTTTTCTACAACCCAGTTTTATTGCATTAGATCAATCCTCACACATTGCATGATTAGGATCTAATTAAATTGTGGGATGGGAAGTAGATGAGGTAGTACCTATTACCTGTTTATTATCAAACCTTTGGGAGTTACTTCTACGTTTGCTTATTATGCCATGCTATGCTAGTAGACGTGGATTGGGTGAGTGATATCCATGACAGATGTGAGATTGTTAATTAATGGTTTATCTAAGGTGGCAACCTAAACACACATCTGGGTGGATTGAGGCACCTGGGTATTCCAGGACTTGCCTGTTTTTCTTTTGGACCGCCACCCAGGCTCAAAGGGATCATGAGATTATTCATACTAGAAACTTCCGTGTGCAGCCACAAGACATTATGGGCTCTGGCATAGTTGATTAAGTTGTGCGAACTCTTATAGTGGTAGACTAGCAGTTTTAGGGGATGTAGGTGGTACGGTCTACCCGATCGTAAGGTGCTAGCGCTTCTGAAAGACTATGTCTCGGTCATCCGTCTTCTCAAACACCATGTAGTGCGAGAAAACAAACGGAGGCGATCGAGTCTTGTGGGGAAAAGTGCGCAAACCTCTGCAGAGTGTAATAAACTAATCATGGTTAGCCGTGTCCCCGGTTATGGACATCTTGAGTATCTAGTACCTGGATTTTCATGTGAATCTCAACATGTTACTCTAAAGTTAATTTTTAATTGGGATTGAGAATGCTGTCAACCATTCTCAATGTTTAACAACCACCATGATAGTAATTAAATTTATTCCTTTGAAGTAGGGAAAAATTGGCTTTATGCAAAAAACTGTAACCATAGAGCTTTCCACCAGCCAAATATGCATATAGTATAGCTGTTGCATTCCATTACTCTCTATGTGTTACCTTGCCAGCATATTCCATGTGCTGACCCATTTTCGGGCTGCAACGTTAATGTTGCAGACTTTTCAGACGATGATTAAGGAGTTTTTAGGTCGTGGTTCTATACTCAGTGATGCCATTGGAGTTGATGGACTCACCTATCTTCCAAGCCTTCCGCTGTTATCGTTATTAGATGGCCTTAAGCCATGTTTATTGTAATAAGTTCTCTTTTGAGACATTCAATGTAATAAGTGTGTGATTGCTACTCTGCTATAAATCCTCCAAGTACTATGTGGTGTCAGCATTACTGATCCAGGGATGACACCGGAGCACAGAGATCAGTCTGTTTGAGGTCTGGTTGCTACAGAGATAGTATCAGAGCACATGCTGACCGTAGGACACGACCACTAAGCTAAAAGACCTAGATCACTGCTCTCTCTCTTCTCTTCTGACCTCTCATCTCTTCTACTCTTTAGGATGGCGGATGCAAGGAACAAGTTCACCCAACCGGATGAAGATACACCCTTTGGACGCCACTTGAAGGAAGTCACTAGATACCTGAACATAGGAATACCAAGCTTCACGGGAACCTACAAGGCCACTTTACCTGAAGAAGAGCGCTGGATGATTCAAGTTCAAGTTCCAGGAAGGACGTTCATGCCCGTCACTGAGCCCATAGAGTTTTCTTTTGATGCACCAACTTGGAGTCTAGGAAAGAGTATGGCAGCTCACATCGCCATGGGACGCATTGGAGAAGTCTACCGCAAGGATCTCAAGGATACTGTCTACCAAATTTGCGGACGCCGAGATGAACACTGGGAGATGATCAGCACCAGGAAAGATAGATCAATTGCAGCTTTTATCCAGGAGTTAAACCAGCACATTCTACGACAGGAGAATCAGATGTGCGCCGACATGATAGATCTGAAGAAGGCTAAGACTAGAATCAAGGAACTAGAGGAAGAACTCAAGGCTACACGCGAAGATTATGAAGAAGAAATTGAAGTATTGGTGGATAAGAATGCCGACCTAACTATGAAGCTAGCAATATTTATGGGAGGCCCGACACCAGTAGATGAAGACGAAGAACCCAAGGAGATTAGCCCGGAAGACTACCTCATCATCGACGGCACCGACTCGGAACAAGATAGTAGCAATGACGACTATGTTGATGAAGCAGGAGCAGATATCATGGAGTCTACAACCGTAGAATATTTCTAGTAGACCACCTCATCAGTAGTAGTAGTCCACCATGTAAATATAGTAGTCCGAGCACTTTGCGATAGCTAGATCGATTGAATGCCTTTGTTTGTTTGAGTGAAGTGAATTGTTTGCTTTTGCCTCATCTGCATATGGGTAGTGTTTTCTCTTTAGACCCCCTCTATTCTTATATCTCATCTTTTCTAAACCCTCAGATGCCTCCGAGACGTGACCCCGGATTTGCCTTTCTGCCAGAGCTCACTCAGTTGATCCAGCAGCAGAACACTTTGATGCAGTTGCTAGTTTAGAATCAGAATCAGGGGAACAACAACAACAACCCACCACCACCACCACCTGTTGACCACTTAGCCCGTTTTCTTAGGCTGAATCCGCCGGTGTTTTCCCGTAGCACCGAGCCGATAGTAGCAGATGATTGGCTCCACAAGATAGCTAGGGAGTTGACCACAGCAGGATGCACAGATGCGGAGAAGGTTAAGTTTGCTGCACATCAGTTAGAAGGACCAGCAGCATCCTGGTGGGAGAATTTCACAGCCACCTTCCCAGTCGACACTGTCACATGGGATCAGTTTCAGCAGGCTTTTCGTACTGCCCATGTTTCAGCAAGAGCAATGGCCATGAAGAAGCGTGAGTTTCGTAACTTGCACCAAGGAGGACGGACAGTTGGCCAGTATGTGGAGGAGTTTAGTAAGCTAGCACGTTATGCCCCAGATGACGTTGCTACGGCTGCAGCTAAGCAGGAGAAGTTCCTGGAAGGATCGAATGATGAGTTGAGTATGCAGTTGATGGTAGCCACCTTCAACAACTACCAGGAGTTGGTAGATCATGCTCTTATGATTGAAGGGAGGCAGCAGAAAATTGAGAACCGCAAGAGGAAGTATGGACAAGGAAAGTATAATTCAGGAGCTAAGCAGAAGCCACGTTTTACCCCTAGACAGGGAGGACATTTTCAGCATACCCATGGAGTAGGTAGCTCGCACAATCAAAATGGCACTAAGAATGGTAATGGGAATGGAGGAAGCAATGGACAGAACCGCACCAACCCATCAACCCCAGCCAAGAAGGACTTGAGCCAAGTCACTTGCTATAAGTGTTCGAAGCCAGGACATTATGCAAATGAATGTCCTGAAGGACAAAATGGCAATGGAAGTTCTGGGAAGAAGCCCAACCCTTTCAATAGGGGACAGGTGAACCACGTTAGCGTGGAGGAGGTTGAAGCTCAGCCCGATGCAGTAGTAGGTAAGTTTTTGGTTAAGTCATTTACTGCACTCGTTCTTTTTGATACTGGTGCATCACATTCATACATATCAAGGGGATTTGTGGATGAGTATAACCTACCAACCCAAGCCCTTAGGTCACCCATGTTAGTAACCTCGCCAGGAGCAGAGTATATGGCTAGTCTATGGTGTGATCGGTTACCATTAAGGATTGGTAACTATGTTTTTCCCTCAGACCTAGTAGTATTGGAATCTCAAGGATTGGATGTGATATTAGGCATGGATTGGTTATCAAAGTATGAAGGGAATATTGAGTGTGCTAGTAAGTCAATTTTGCTTACCACACCAGAAGGGAGAAGGATCAAGTATGTATCCCGGCATGCGCCAAACAAGACACAAGTAAATTCCTTATCAGGAGTTGTGCAGGAGGAAGTACCAGTGGTAAAGGATTTTCCTGATGTATTTCCCGAAGAGTTGCCAGGCATGCCACTGGATAGAGACATTAAGTTTTTGATTGAGCTTTTTCCAGGCACTGGGCCAATATCGAAGCGACCATATAGGATGCCAGCAAAAGATTTGGTGGAAATTAAGAAGCAGATTAAGGAGTTACTGGATAAAGGTTACATTCGCCCAAGTTCTTCGCCTTGGGGATCGCCAGTACTTCTAGTGGAGAAGAAGGATGGATCGCTAAGGATGGTTGTTGATTATCGAGGATTGAACGAAGTAACAATCAAGAACAAGTATCCACTACCAATGATCAACGATCTGTTTGATCGATTGCAAGGAGCTAAAGTATTTTCCAAGATCGATTTGCGATCAGGGTACCATCAGTTGAAGATTCGAGAACAGGATATTCCGAAGACAGCATTTACCACCAGGTATGGGCTGTATGAGTATACCGTTATGTCATTTGGTCTGACTAACGCGCCTGCCTATTTTATGAACATGATGAACAAAGTGTTTATGGAGTTTTTGAATAAGTTCGTCGTTGTGTTCATTGATGATATCCTGGTATATTCGAAGAATGAAGAGGAGCATAAGGAGCATCTGCGTTTGGCACTTGGAAAGCTCAAAGAACACCAATTATATGCCAAGTTCAGCAAATGTGAGTTTTGGTTGAAGGAAGTAGGATTCCTCGGACACGTTATATTCGGAGAAGGTATAGCAGTAGATCCCGCTAAAGTTGAAACCGTGACCAAGTGGGAAGCCCCAACAACAGTTGGAGAGATCCGGAGTTTTCTGGGACTCGCAGGATACTACCGGAGATTTATTGAGAACTTCTCAAAGATTGCGAAGCCTATGACAGAGTTGCTGAAGAAGGATACTAAGTTCAAATGGACCGAGGAGTGTGAGGCAAGTTTCCAGGAATTGAAGAACCATTTGGTTACCTCACCAGTGTTGATTTTGCCAGATCAAACCAAGGATTATGAGGTGTATTGCGACGCTTCACGTCGAGGACTTGGAGCAGTGCTTATGCAGGAAGGGAGAGTTGTTTCGTATGCTTCACGACAACTGAAGCCTCACGAATTGAATTATGCCACGCATGATTTGGAGTTAGCAGCCGTAGTGCATGCACTGAAGACATGGAGACATTTCCTCATTGGAAATCATTGTGAGGTGTACATGGATCACAAGAGTTTGAAGTACATTTTCACGCAGAAGGAGTTGAACCTCAGACAAAGGAGATGGTTGGAGCTCATCAAGGATTATGATATGAGATTGCATTATCATCCCGGGAAGGCTAATGTAGTAGCTGATGCATTAAGCCGCAAGAGCCATGTCAATATGTTAATGACGGGAGAAATACCCAAGGAGTTAGCAGAAAATCTTCGTGAACTATGTGTGGAAATAGTTCCGAGAGGCTATGTAGCAGCACTAGAGATTCAGTCAACTTTGATGGACAGAATCAGGGAAGCTCAGAAAACTGACAAGGAGATTGCTTCTATAAAAGAGAAAATGAGCCAAGGAAAAGCTAAAGGATTTCGTGAGGATGAGCACGACACCCTATGGTTTGAAGACCGTGTTTATGTACCCAATAACCCGGAGATCAGGAAGTTGATTTTGCAAGAGGCACATGATTCACCGTATTCGATTCACCCAGGAAATACCAAGATGTATTTGGATTTGAAGGATATTTTCTGGTGGACCGGAATGAAGAAGGATATTGCGGAGTATGTAGCAGTTTGTGACGTATGTTAGAGAGTAAAGGCAGAGCATCAGAAGCCAGCAGGATTGTTGCAACCATTGCCGATACCCGAATGGAAGTGGGATAAGCTAGGCATGGATTTTATCACGAGATTACCAAGGACTCGTTCAGGCTATGACTCGATTTGGGTTGTAGTTGATCGATTGACGAAGGTAGCTCATTTCATCCCAGTAAAGACCACTTACACCAGTGCTAAGTTGGCAAAGATATACATGACCAGGATCGTATGTTTGCATGGAGTTCCGAGGAGTATCGTATCAGATAGGGGAACCCAGTTTACCTCAAAGTTCTGGAAGCAATTGCATGAGACTTTAGGTACTAGGCTAGAATTTAGTACAACTTTTCATCCACAGACAGATGGACAGACTGAGAGAGTCAATCAGATTTTGGAGGATATGCTGAGAGCTTGTGCGCTAGATTACGGATCTAGTTGGGACGATAATTTGCCATATGCAGAGTTCTCTTATAATAATAGCTATCAGACCAATTTGAAGATGGCCCCTTTCGAAGCTCTGTACGGAAGGAGGTGCAGGACACCGTTGTCATGGGACGAAGTTGGAGATCGTCAGTTGTTTGGACCTGACTTGATTAAGGAGTTGGAACAGAAGGTGAAGTTGATTCGCGATAGGCTCAAGGTAGCCCAGTCCAGGCAGAAGAGCTACGCAGATTCTAAACGCAAAGAGACAGTTTATGAAGTTGGAGACAGAGCTTATCTTTGATTATCCCCACTTCGAGGGATTAAGCGCTTTGGAGTTAAGGGGAAGTTAGCGCCACGATTTGTAGGGCCATATCGAGTTTTAGAGCGTATGGGAGAAGTGGCCTACAAGTTGGAATTGCCAGAAGGATTGACATGAGTTCATGATGTGTTTCACGTTTCTCAGTTGAAGAAGTGTCACGCGGAGATGGCTGGCATACCTTTGAGAGACACAGTGCCATTAGAAGCAATTCAGTTGGATAACAATTTGACCTATGAGGAGATACCAGTCAAGATTCTCGAGTTTGCCAGCCGAGTCACTCGCAGCAAGGTTATCAAGTTTTGCAAAGTTCAGTAGAGCCACCACACGGAGGATGAAGCCACCTGGGAGCGAGAGGAAGATTTGCTCAAGGACCACCCTCACCTATTTTCTAGCCAACCCGAATCTCGAGGGCGAGATTCATCTTAAGGGGGGTAGGTTTGTAACATCCCAAATTTTCAATTTGGAATGTTATACATTAGATCATCATGCATATCATATTTTATTTTGCTTTTGGTTTTGATCCTAGAAAATCCTAAGCAACTCAAGGACCCACGAAGAGAGTTGGGGATTTCGTTATTTACATATTTGAGTTTTCTCAAATTGTGTAAACAGGATCATTTGATTTTATTTATTTTATCATCAATTATTTCTATTACAAAAATATGAGAGAGGGAATAAAATGACTTTCCCAAAATATAGAGATATTGAGGATTTAATAAAAAAAATCAAATAAGTTTTATTTCGGAGTTTTTCGGTATTTTATTTGAATTTAGGAAAAATGCGCGTTTTTCAAAATTGCATTTAGGGCCCAAATAAATGTTCACTTTATCGGGCTTGATTTTAGAAACCCGGGAAAATTTATTTCGTGATTTTTGGAGTCCGTTTAGTATTTCTTTTTATTTTTCTTCCGAGCGAAAAAAAAACGCGGAACCGACTATGGGCTGTACTCGGCCAGGACACCGCTGGCCGGGGCCTTTATAAGCCGGGGCAAGCCAGCCCAAAGGCCAGCCGCCCCGAAACCCTATCCCTAGCCGAGCCGCCGCCGCCGCCAGCCGCCGCCGCCGTCGCCCCGCCGCCGATCCGCCGGAGCCGTGCGCCGCCCGAGGTTCGCCGCCTCGACTTCCGTGCCGTTTAAAAAAAATCGTTCGTCGTTTTTCTTTTTCGTCGGATTTTCTGCGGTTATTTTCTGATCGAGATTTCTGATCCGATTTTCGTTTTAGTATAACTTTTCGCTCGTTTATCAGAATCAGGCGATTCAAGCGCCTGGAGTTTCGTTCGAAACCCTCTTTCCGAATAATCAACTTAAACAAGTTTTTGCTACTGTAAAATTTGATTTAGATCCAGATTACTAGAATGAAGTTGTTTTCTTTCGCCGTTTGATTTCTTTTGCTTCGTTCGATTTGATTCTTTTTGCAAACCAGGGTTCTTAAGTTGAACTTTCTGTTTAGATCTTCTATTTGAGTTTTACCTGTGCATTAGATGAGTACTTATTGTATGCTTGTTTGTTTGTCTGCGATAGAATACCCGGAGTGCGCCGCCTGTTACTTTGAATCTCTAGGTTTCGCGGATCATCAGCAAGGCAAGTAACACTTTGATCATACCTTTTTCTACAACCCAGTTTTATTGCAATAGATCAATCCTCACACATTGCATGATTAGGATCTAATTAAATTGTGGGATGGGAAGTAGATGAGGTAGTACCTATTACCTGTTTATTATCAAACCTTTGGGAGTTACTTCTACGTTTGCTTATTATGCCATGCTATGCTAGTAGACGTGGATTGGGTGAGTGATATCCATGACAGATGTGAGATTGTTAATTAATGGTTTATCTAAGGTGGCAACCTAAACACACATCTGGGTGGATTGAGGCACGTGGGTATTCCAGGACTTGCCTGTTTTTCTTTTGGACCGCCACCTAGGCTCAAAGGGATCATGAGATTATTCATACTAGAAACTTCCGTGTGCAGCCACAAGCCATTATGGGCTCTGGCATAGTTGATTAAGTTGTACGAACTCTTATAGTGGTAGACTAGCAGATGTAGGGGATGTAGGTGGTACGGTCTACCCGATCGTAAGGTGCTAGCGCTTCTGAAAGACTATGTCTCGGTCATCCGTCTTCTCAAACACCATGTAGTGCGAGAAAACAAACGGAGGCGATCGAGTCTTGTGGGGAAAAGTGCGCAAACCTCTGCAGAGTGTAATAAACTAATCATGGTTAGCTGTGTCCCCGGTTATGGACATCTTGAGTATCTAGTACCTGGATTTTCATGTGAATCTCAACATGTTACTCTAAAGTTAATTTTGTTGGGTTTAATGATTTTTAATTGGGATTGAGAATGCTGTCTACCATTCTCAATGTTTAACAACCACCATGATAGTAATTAAATGTATTCCTTTGAAGTAGGGAAAAATTGGCTTTACGCAAAAAACTGTAACCATAGAGCTTTCCACCAGCCAAATATGCATATAGTATAGCTGTTGCATTCCATTACTCTCTATGTGTTACCTTGCCAGCATATTCCATGTGCTGACCCGTTTTCGGGTTGCAACGTTAATGTTGCAGACTTTTCAGACGACGATTAAGGAGTTTTTAGGTCGTGGTTCTATACTCAGTGATGCCGTTGGAGTTGATGGACTCACCTAGACATTCGATGTAATAAGTGTGTGATTGCTACTCTGCTATAAATCCTCCAAGTACTATGTGGTGTTAGCATTACTGATCCAGGGATGACACCGGAGCACAGAGATCAGACTGTTTGAGGTCTGGTCGGTACACACGAGTAGAACACAAAGGAGTTGTGGGCGTGGGTATATACATATTTCTTGCCATCACTAGCTGATTCTTGATTCATTGACATTGTTGCATGAAGCGGCTCAGACCGACATTACGCATACGCTTACGCGAGACTGGTTCTACCGACGTGCTTCGCACACAGGTGGCTAGAGGGTGTCAGTTTCTCCAACTTTAGTTGAATCGGATTCAATGAACAGGGTTCTTTCTGAAGATCAAAAAGAAATCACTATACCATGTTGTGGTTTTTGATGCGTAGGTAAGAACGGTTCTTGCTTAGCCCGTAGCAGCCACGTAAAACTTGCAACAACAAAGTAGACGTCTAACTTGTTTTTGCAGGGAATGTTGTGATGTGATATGGTCAAGATATGATGCTAAATTTTATTGTATGAGATGATCATGTTTTGTAACAGAGTTATCGGCAACTGGCAGGAGCCATATGGTTGTCGCTTTATTGTATGAAATGCAATCGCCATATAATTGCTACACTTTATCACTATCGGTAGCGATAGTCGTAGAAGCAATAGTTGGCGAGACGACAATGATGCTTCGATGGAGATCAAGGTGTCAAGCCGGTGACGATGGTGATCATGACGGTGCTTTGGAGATGGAGATCAAAGGCACAAGATGATGATGGCCATATGATATCACTTATATTGATTGCATGTGATGTTTATCCTTTATCATCTTATTTTGCTTAGTTTGGCGGTAGCATTATAGGATGATCTCTCGCTAAATTTCAAGGTATAAGTGTTCTCTCTGAGTATGCACCATTGCTACAGTTTGTCATGCCGAGACACCACGTGATGATCGGGTGTGATAAGCTCTATTTTCACATACAACGGGTGCAAGCTAGTTTTGCACACGCAGAATACTCGGGTTAAACTTGACGAGCCTAGCATATGCAGACATGGCCTCGGAATCATATAGTAGATATGATCAACATAGTGATGTTCACCATTGAAAAACTACTCCATCTCACATGATGATCGGACATGGTTTAGTTGATATGGATCACGTGATCACTTAGATGATTAGAGGGATGTCTATCTAAGTGGGAGTTCTTAAGTAATATGATTAATTGAACTTTAATTTATCATTAACTTAGTACCTGATAGTATTTTGCATGTCTATGTTGTTGTAGATAAATGGCCCGTGCTGTTCTTCCACTGAATTTTAATGCGTTCCTAGAGAAAGCTAAGTTGAAAGATGATGGTAGCAATTACACAGACTGGGTCCGTAACTTGAGGATTATCCTCATTGCTGCACAGAAGAATTACGTCCTGGAAGCACCGCTAGGTGACAAACCCGCCTCAAGAGCAACACCAGATGTTATGAACGTCTAGCAGAGCAAAGCTGATGACTACTCGATAGTTCAGTGTGCCATGCTTTACGGCTTAGATCCGGGACTTCAACGACGTTTTGAATGTCATGGAGAATATGAGATATTCCAGGAGTTGAAGTTAATATTTCAAGCAAATTCCCGGATTGAGAGATATGAAGTCTCCAATAAGTTATACATCTGCAAAATGGAAGAGAATAGTTCTGTCAGTGAACATATACTTAGAATGTCTGGGTACCACAACCACTTGACTCAGCTGGGAGTTAATCTTCCTGTTGATAGTGTCATTGACAGAATTCTTCAATCACTGCCACCAAGCTACAAGAGCTTCATGATGAACTATAATATGCAAGGGATGGATAAGACAATTTCCGAGCTCTTCGCAATGCTAAAGGCTGCGGAGGTAGAAATCAAGAAGGAGCATCAAGTGTTGATGGTCAACAAGACCACCAGTTTCAAGAAAAAGTGTAAAGGAAGAAGGGGAACTTCAAGAAGAACAACAAGCAAGTTGCTGCTCAAATGAAGAAGCCCAAGTCTGGACCTAAGCCTGAAACTGAGTGCTTCTACTGCAAAGGGACTGGTCACTGGAAGCAGAACTACCCTAAGTATTTGGCGGAGAAGAAGGATGGCAAAGTGAAAGGTATATTTGGTATACATGTTATTGATGTGTACCTTACTAATGCTCGCAGTAGCGCCTGGGTATTTGATACTGGTTCTGTTGCTAATATTTGCAACTCGAAACAGGGGCTACATATTAAGCGAAGATTGGCTAAGGACGAGGTGATGATGCATGTGGGAAATGGTTCGACAGTCGATGTGATCGCCGTCGGCACACTACCTCTACATATACCTTCGGGATTAGTTTTAGACCTAAATAATTGTTATTTGGTGCCAGCGTTGAGCATGAACTTTATATCTGGATCCTGTTTGATGCGAGACGGTTATTCATTTAAATCATAGAATAATGGTTGTTCTATTTATACGAGTAATATATCTTATGGTCATGCACCCTTGATGAGTGGTCTATTTTTACTAAATCTTGATAGTAGTGATACACATGTTCATAGTATTGAAGCCAAAAGATATAAGTTTAATAATGATAGCGCAACTTATTTTTGGCACTGCCGTTTAGGTCATATTGGTTTAAAGCACATGAAGAAACTCCATGTTGATGGACTTTTGGAATCACTTGATGCTTGCGAACCATGCCTCATGGGCAAGATGACTAAAACTCCGTTCTCTGGAACAATGGAGCGAGCAACAGACTTGTTGGAAATAATACATAATGATGTATGTGGTCCAATGAGTGTTGATGCTCGCGACGGGTATCATTATTTTCTTACCTTCACAGATGATTTGAGTAGATATGGGTATATCTACTTAATGAAACATAAGTTTGAAACATTTGAAAAGTTCAAAGAATTTCAGAATGAAGTAGAAAATCGTCGTAACAAGAAAATAAAGTTTCTACGATCTGATCGTGGAGGAGAATATCTGAGTTACGAGTTTGGTCTTCATTTGAAAAAATGCGGAATAGTTTCGCAACTCACGCCACCAGGAACACCACAGCGTAATGGTGTGTCCGAACATCGTAACCGCACTTTATTAGATATGGTGCGATCTATGATGTCTACTGATTTACCGCTATCATTTTGGGGTTATGTTTTAGAGACGGCTGCATTCACGTTAAATAGGGCACCATCAAAATCTGTTGAGACAACACCTTATGAACTGTGGTTTGGCAAGAAACCCAAGTTGTCGTTTCTTAAAGTTTGGGGCTGCGATGCTTATGTGAAAAAGCTTCAACCTGGTAAGCTTGAACCCAAATCGAAGAAATGTGTCTTCATAGGATACCCAAAGGAGACTGTTGGGTACACCTTCTATCACAGATCCGAAGGCAAGATATTTGTTGCTAAGAATGGATCCTTTCTAGAGAAGGAGTTTCTCTCAAAAGAAGTGAGTGGGAGGAAAGTAGAACTTGATGAGGTAACAGTACCTGCTCCCTTATTGGAAAGTAGTTCATGAAAGAAATCAGTTCTAGTGATTCCTACACCAGTAAGTGAGGAAGCTAATGATGATGATCATGAAACTTCTGATCAAGTTACTACCGAACCTCGTAGGTCAACCAGAGTAAGATCCGCACCGGAGTGGTACGGTAATCCTGTTCTAGAGGTCATGTTGCTTGACCATGACGAACCTACGAACTATGAGGAGGCGATGATGAGCTCAGATTCCGCAAAATGGCTTGCGGCCATGAAATCTGAGATGGGATCAATGTATGAGAACAAAGTGTGGACTTTGGTTGACTTGCCCGATGATCGACAAGCCATAGAGAATAAATGGTTCTTCAAGAAGAAGACTAACGCTGACGGTAATATTACTGTCTACAAAGCTCGACTTGTTGCAAAAGTTTTTTGACAAGTTCAAGGAGTTTACTACGATGAGACCTTCTCACCCGTAGCTATGCTTAAGTCCGCCCGAATCATGTTAGCAATTGCCGCATTTTATGATTATGAAATTTGGCAAATGGATGTCAAAACTGCATTCCTTAATGGATATCTTAAAGAAGAGTTGTATATGATGCAACCAGAAGGTTTTGTCGATCCAAAAGGTGCTAACAAAGTGTGCAAGATCCAGCGATCCATTTATGGACTGGTGCAAGCCTCTCGGAGTTGGAATATACGCTTTGATAGTGTGATCAAAGCATATGGTTTTATACTGACTTTTGGAGAAGCCTGTATTTACAAGAAAGTGAGTGGGAGCTCTATAGCATTTCTGATATTATATGTAGATGACATATTATTGATTGGAAATGATACTGAATTTATTAATAGCATAAAAGGATACTTGAATAAGAATTTTTCAATGAAAGACCTCGGTGAAGCTGCTTATATATTGGGCATCAAGATCTAGAGAGATAGATCAAGACGCTTAATTGGACTTTCACAAAGCACATACCTTGATAAAGTTTTGAAGAAGTTCAAAATGGACCAAGCAAAGAAAGGGTTCTTGCCTATGTTATAAGGTGTGAAGTTGAGTCAGACTGAATGCCCGACAACTGCAGAAGATAGAGAGAAAATGAAAGTCATTCCCTATGCTTCAGCCATAGATTCTATCATGTATGCAATGCTGTGTACCAGACCTGATGTGTGCCTTGCTATTAGTTTAGCAAGGAGGTACCAAAGTAATCCAGGAGTGGATCACTGGACAACGGTCAAGAACATCCTGAAATACCTGAAAAGGAATAAGGATATGTTTCTCGTTTATGGAGGTGACAAAGAGTTCGTCGTAAACGGTTACGTCGATGCAAGCTTTGACACTGATCCAGATGATCTAAGTCAAAAACTGGATACATATTTTTATTGAATGGTAGAGCTGTCAGTTGGTACAGTTCCAAGCAGAGCGTCATGGCGGGATCTACGTGTGAAGTGGAGTACATAGCTGCTTCGGAAGCAGAAAATGAAGGAGTCTGGATGAAGCAGTTCATATCCAATCTAGGTGTCATACCTAGTGCATCGGGTCCAATGAAAATCTTTTGTGACATTACTAGTGCAATTGCCTTAGCAAAGGAATCCAGATTTCACAAAAGAACCAAGCACATCAAGAGAGCTTCAATTCCATCCGCGATCAAGTCAAGGAGGGAGGCATAGAAATTTGCAAGATACATACGGATCAAAATGTTGCAAACCCGTTGACTAAGCCTCTCTCACGAGCAAAACATGATCATCACCAAGACTCCATGGGTGTTAGAATCATTACGATGTAATCTAGATTATTGACTCTATTGCAAGTGGGAGACTGAAGGAAATATGCCCTAGAGGCAATAATAAAGTTGTTATTTATATTTCCTTACATCATGATAAATGTTTATTATTCATGCTAGAATTGTATTAACCGGAAACTTAGTACATGTGTGAATACATAGACAAACAGAGTGTCACTAGTATGCCTCTGCTTGACTAGCTCGTTAATCAAAGATGGTTAACTTTCCTAGCCATGGACAAAGAGTTGTCATTTTATGAACGAGATCACATCATTAGAGAATGATGTGATTGACTTGACCCATCCGTTAGCTTAGCACGATGATCGTTTAGTTTACTGCTATTGCTTTCTCCATAACTTATACATGTTCCTATGACTATGAGATTATGCAACTCTCGAATACTGGAGGAACACTTAGTGTGCTATTAAACATCACAACGTAACCAGGTGACTATAAATATGGTCTACAGGTGTCTTCGATGGTGTTTGTTGAGTTGGCATAGATCAATATTAGGATTTGTCACTCCGTGTATCAGAGAGGTATCTCTGGGCCCTCTCGTTAATGCACATCACTATAGGCCTTGCAAGCAATGTGACTAATGAGTTAGTTATGGGATAGTGCATTACGGAACGAGTAAAGAGACTTGCCGGTAACGAGATTGAACTAGGTATTGAGATACCGACGATCGAATCGCGGGCAAGTAACATACCGATGACAAAAGGAACAACGTATGTTGTTATGCGGTTTGACCGATAAAGATCTTTGTCGAATATGTAGGAACCAATATGAGCATCCAGGTTCCGCTATTGGTTATTGACCGGAGATGAGTCTCGGTCATGTCTACATAGTTGTCGAACCCGTAGGGTCCGCACGCTTAACGTTCGGTGATGATCAGTATTATGAGTTTATGTGTTTTGATGTACCGAAGGTAGTTCAGAGTCCCGGATATGATCACGGACATGACGAGGAGTCTCAAAATGGTCAAGGCATAAATATCGATAAATTGGAAGGCTATGTTTGGACATCGGAATGGTTTCGGGTGAGTTCGGGCATTTACCGGAGTACCGGGGGGTTACTGGAACCCCCTGGGGACTTTATGGGCCTTAATGGGCCTTAGTGGGAGAGAGCAGGAGGCGGCTGGTGGGGGCGCCCCCCCAAGCCCAATCCGAATTGGGGTGGGGGGCCGGCCCCCCTTTCTTTCTCCCTTTCTCCCCCTTCCTTCTCTCCTACTCCAACAAGGGAAAGGGGGTATCCTACTCCCATCGGGAGTAGGACTCCCCCCTTGAGGCGCGCCATAGAGGGACGGCCCTCCCCTCCTCCACTCCTTTATATATGGGGAGGGGGTCACCCCATAGACACACAAGTTGATGGTTTGGCCGTGTGCGGTGCCCCCTCCACAGATTTCCACCTCGGTCATATCATTGTAGAGATTAGGCGAAGCCCTGCGTCGGTAACTTCATCATCACCATCATCACGCCGTCGTGTTGATGAAACTATCCCTCGACCTCAGCTGGATCTAGAGTTTGTGGGACGTCACTGAGCTGAACGTGTGCAGATCATGAGGTGCGTACCTTCGGTGCTAGGATCGTCGGATCGTGAAACCTATGACTACATCAACCGCGTTGTCATAACGCTTCGGCTTACGGTCTACGAGGGTACATGGACAACACTCTTCCCTCCCGTTTCTATGGATCACCTAGATGGATCTTGCGTGTGTGTAGGATTTTTTTTGAAATTACTGCGTTCCCCAACACCATGAACAGTAGCCATTGGAGCCAGGGGGATGATAGTAGATGAACAGTACCCCCGGGGAGGCTGGAGCGAGAGGCCGTATAGACGATGGATGAAATGATGGATGAACAATATCCCGTGGAGTCCCGTTTTGTAGTACACCACACCCCTCACGATGTATAGGGCCCCCTTTTCGACCGTATAGGCGCTCTAACAGAAGTCCGTTTCCTCCGTTTTGCGGTACGCCAGACCCCTCTCGATCAATAGGACCCCATTTTGACCATAGGCGCCCAAATAGAAGTCTGTTTCCTCCGTTTTGCGGTACGACAGACCCCTCCCGATGAACAGTATCCCGTTTTGACCATAGGCGGTTGAAAATAAGGATGTTTCCTCCATTCTGCAGTACGCCAGGCCCCATTTCGGCTGTTCCATCCAAGCTGGTGGGCTCCCGATGAATAGGAAAAAAATCGTTGCCTCCCGATGAACACGATGCTATTTCTGGGCATGCGGTTGTACGTATGTGTGCACGGTTTAGACGGGACTTCCTGAACTGCTAAGTCGGGGGCTCTACTATGACACGTGCCGCTACTTACCCGACCATGGTTCATCGTTGCAGAGACCGATCGACCAATATATATGTACATGTTCGCGAGCAGACAGAGAACACTACGTATGCTTCGACCGGGTGGGTCCCAGCTGTCAGGGAGGACAATGACGCACTTCCTTTCGTGCGAAGATATAGCTGGTGGGTCCCATCTCTTAGGGGGTGGAATCATTTTTTTGGGCGTAATATGGAGGCACTTCCGTGCGTCCGAATATGTAGCTGGTGGGTCCAGCTGTCAGCGTCACCGTGTATAGTCATTGGTTCATTGACCATGTTGCAGCCAGAGCACCAAGGAGGTGGACGACGACGAGGCCTAGGAAGGGAACGGCCCGGAGTCGGGGAATACTCAGTAGTGGTTTCCCACACAGAGAGGAGTATGAAGGTTGACTGGTCCGGCTGCGGTGTGAGGCTGCCGTTGCCGGAAAACAACAGGGGCTGTTGGTGAGTACAGGGAAGGCCTGGGCAGCGGTGGGAGTAGGGCGGGGCGGTGAGGCCTACGCGGCAGCACAGCCGGCCACAGGACATAGGAGCAGGCGGTACGGCCGGCGCTGGTTTGGGAGGCTGGAGCAAGAAGATCAAAGGTTGAAGAACCGACATGGCCATTGGATTAACATCCAATGGTCACTGCTGCTAGAATTGTTTGTTGACTAAGTTGACAAAGCCCTGCGTACGAGTCACCTTAGTAGGCCCACAAGTCAGCCACCAAATCTGGTGGGTCCCAGCTAGCAGCTAGAGGAATCTCTTTTCTTCCACGTAATAAATAGGCACTTCCTTGCGCGCGAAAATGTAGCTAGTGGGTCTCAGCTGTCAGGTGGAGGAAACTTTTTTTCCCGCGTAATAACGAGGCACTTGTGTGCGAAGATGTAGCTGGTGGGTCCTAGCTATCTGGAGGAGCAATTCGTGTAATAAGGAGGCACTTGCTTGCCTGCGACCATGGACCATGTCGGTCCCTACTGTCAACCTCTCCACTTACATCCCTCTTCCGATGGTCGTCGTTTGCTGACCATGTTGACCACATTGCGTCGAGAGCATCAACATGATGGATGACGGCAAGGCCCAGGAACGGAATGACCCAGAGACAGCGAAGCCACAACAGTGGAAGCCCACACCGAGAGGAGTACGAGGGATGTGACTAGTTTGGCTACGGGGTGAGGCTGGCGTCGCCGAAAAATAACAGGAGGTGCGGGTGGGTAGAGGGATGGCCTGGCCAGCGGTGGGAATAGGGTGGACCGATGAGGCTTATGCGACAACACAACCGGCCACGGGAGAGGGAGCAGGCAGTCCCGCCGACACTAGGCGGCTAGAGCAGGAAGATCAGAGATTGAAGAAGCACGACGACCATTGGATGGACATCCAACAGTCACTGCTCTCGTGTGTTGATTAAGTTGACACAACCTTGCGTACATATCAACCTTTTTTAGGAAAGCATAAGCGTCAACCTGGTAGGCCCACAAGTCAGCCTCAAATATGTGGAAAACAACATACATCCCATCTTTCATCATTTCTAATAATTTACAACCCATTTGCTAATTCTTAAGGATTTTTTGGAGCCCATATTCTTTTTGTTAGCATTACAACCCATATTGTGGCAATAGTTAAAAAATTCAATGAAATTTTGCATATTTCGGTGCGGTACGAACTATTTTTTATCCCAAAATTTTGAGTCACATTCAAACTAAATTGAAAAACAATTTTATATCAATTTAAAATCCAAATAATTTTTGTCGTATAAAAATCAATGAAATTTATAATCTCGAAATGCAAAAAAAGAAATATGAAACTAATTCTCAGTTTGTTGTGTTTAAAAATGCACAACCCATTTCTCATTACTGATAGCCCATTTTCTGGCCAAGCCGAATGCATCCCTCCCCGTCTTGAAAGATCTGTAGCCCAGCAGGGCTGACAAAAGCAAGTAGGCCTCGGTTGGGTATTTTGCAAAAAAAACTGGGCTAGCCATTTTCAGAAAGAAAAAAAACTAGGCTGGTCTTATGGTAAACATAAAATAAAAGGCTAGCTAGACTGGCGAGAGTGCCCAGCACAGCCTAGTTGATACCCTGCTCTGTCTCAAAAACAAAAAGAATCGGGCGAGCTACTGGGTCCCTGGTGTCAGCCGCTCGTTGTGCAATTCTCTCATTTGTTGACTACGTTGACAATGGCGTGGGACCAAGATGTCAGGAATCCATTAGGAGGAACCATTTTTTGGCTGGAAATAAGGAGGCACTTGCTTGCGTATTGCCATGACCCTGGTGGGTCCCCACTGTCATCCTCTCAACATACAATCATCTCCTCATTGTGTGCGTGTCAACCTAGGAGGCCACAAGTCAGCCTCTAAATCCGTGGCAGACAAATTTAGTCCATTTAAAAAAGTAACAACCCATTCCATATGTTCACATGGAAAGTTCAACAATGAGAGCAATGTAACAGGTCTGATCCAGAGATAGAGTACTGAACTTCCATGTTGACAACCATCATAGCCAACTTAATTAACTATCTACTTTCACTAATACTCTAGTGTACAAGTATTAACTTACTCTTAGCTAACTAGACAACATCGGCCGCCATCTACGGTACATGCTAAACACCGGCACCGACGTCCTCCTCCTTGCCTCGGACTTCCAGAGGTGTGATAGGGTGCGGTGCTCGTGTGTGTTGGCCCTTTCCATGCCATCATGGTCCGCGTAGAATCTCCGGCTTCTACGCGGGAAACCCACTTGACAAGTTGGTAGTAAAATTCGGCGTCGCGCACGCGTGCTTGCCTGACAGCCTCTAGGGCTATTTGCTGGGCGCCGGCCTCCATGTAGTCGGCCCAGTTGCAGGCGCTCTGCTCGCAACTCAGAGCGGCGATACGCTGCTGCACAATGCCCCGCTGGCGGTGCAAATCAGCGATACACTGCTCCTTCGCCATGCGGTCGTGCTCCAACAAGTCCTCATACTCCGCATTGCCATCTAAAGACCGATAGAATGCCTCCTCCCTCCGCCTGCCTTCCGGTGAAAAATCGAACATTGGCTCTGGCGGTGAGTGCCTCTAGCGTCGCCTATTGCGGACGGGCGGGGGCATGACGGACATGGCGAGAGCAAGGGCAAGTGGCAAGCGACGTCGAGCCAGAGGGGGATTGTGAGGATAGGACGATTTGGGTGATGGTGCCACCGGAGAACGTCAGGGACCAGTAATTATAGGCAGAAAGTAGGTGAACCAGCATGTCACGGGAAACGTGACGGTCATCCGAATTCAATGCATAAGTAGGCATGTCTTAGAATGCCAGCTTGCCGTGGAAAACTAGAAAAACTGAAATTATGATTGTGCCATCCCGTCCCATCCCGTCAGTGGTGCGTCCCATCCATTCTAGGTCGCACATCGGCATGACGGTCACACAAGAGCACTCGATTCGTCCGAATGAGGTACATGCATGATCCGTTGGTTATTCGTGTAGGGTCGAGTCGGTCATATAGTGTACGTATAGGATCGCAATAGCTGATGAACGTTCGCTGGGAGATAAGGCATTTGCGAACAATTTTGCTGGCAGTTTCTTCAGATTCGCATGGCATTTTCTTCAGAACAGCATGTCATATTCTTTAGAGGTAAGCATTTTTATTCAAAAAGCTACCACATTTGGATCTTGCATCGCAACTAAAACTGTCAGGAGCGTATTACTGGGCTAGCTAGTGATCGGTCAATAACTTGCAAACACTGAGCGAAGAGAAATAAGGAACTGCTAGTAACTTGTAAACACTGAGCACACCTAAATAAGGATCATGTTGTGCACAGTAGTAAGAGCCGATCCGTTCGAAATGTTCACACGAGGCTCATAGGCCTAGCTTTGTAATATGTTCACATTAATAGCCCAAATTCACAACCAACTAGTATGATTCCCATACATAAGATAAACATGTTAATGCATCTCAATGATTCATAAATCATATACAATATGTAGCTCCTAAAGCAAGATAAATAAAACACATATGTCCTTGCTACTTGTAAGTGCATCTAGTGCCCCCTAGTGATTTTGGTGCATTGAAGACTTATAGGTTAAGGGACTAATGTGTTTGTGAGTGTACACATGTCTATAAGTATATGATGAGTTTGATATTTACAGAGAAAGTCGACCCCTAAAAATGAATGTCTTCAACTGAAGACTTTGGCTTTCTGAAGACTTTGAAAGTGAAGAAATTGGTGTGACCATGAAGACTTGATATTCATGCAAGGAATATGAAGCATGATGACTTTTGTTTTCGTAGTTTCGTTTTCTCTTTCTTGAGTCATAGGAAACACCATACTATTAACGGGGGTCGAGGTAAAACTAAGGAAAAGTTTCCAAGTGAGGCTCATCTCAAAATCCTACACCTACCCAATCCTTTTGAGTGAAGCCATTGGAAATCTCATACAGTTCTGTCAAGTTCTTCAGAAATAGAGACGAAGATCTTCTGGTCTCTGAGGAATTTGTTCTGACTGAGGAGTTAGGAATTCGCCAGTGCGGATTGCCTACAAGTGAGGAACATGATAGCCCTGAGGAATTTGATAGTCAAATTTCTGACCGTTGCTGTGATATGCGCCACCTATCCCAAAATATCTTCCCACCTAACGGTCATATCATTGAAGGGCATTTATGTCTTATCATGTCGGGCTGCTCCCTAGGCTATAAATAGCCACCCCCTACAACTACTAGCTGGTTGGCTGCTCCGAGAGAAGATGACACTTGTCATTGAGAGCATCCCATCCTCCGAGGACTTTGAGCGAAAATCATCAAGTGAGGAAAACCCAAACCCAAACACCTACAAACCCAAAGTGATTGAGCATCACTGAAGAGATTTTTCATGTGTGCAACCGATGCTTGTTACCTTTGAGGACTGTGCATCCTCCATACGGTTAGGCGTCATGGTCTAGAGCATCCAAGAGGAAATTGTGGATCGCCGAGTGACCGAGTCTGTGAAGGTTTGTAAGTCACCTGAAGACTTACCTCAGGTGATTGGGCGAGGTCTATGTGACCTTAGCTCAAGGAGAATACGGTGAGGACTGTGTGTCCTCAGGTTTAAATACCTAGCCGCTCCAACTAGACGTACGACTGTCACAACAGTTGGAACTGGTCTACCAAATCACTGTCTTCACCAAGCTACTAGTTCTATTTCCTCGACCCTTCCATTTCCTCATTCATATACTATTGTACTTGATCGTTACTGTTCGAAGACTTTGACTCAAGACTTTCTCTATTTCCTCAATCCTATTTATTTAGTCAGTTAGTCTTCAACCTGCTTATCCTGTGTTTACACTACTTGTACTGTGTGCTTGTTTTTATTTCATCATGATAACTGTGCTACTACTCTATTATGCTTGCATCTGAGTACTTATTCCGCTGCTTGTTGTTCGTGACTAAGGAATTTCCTCACCTTGAAATTCCTTAGTGATGAATTTGTAAAAATCGCCTATTCACCCCCCTCTAGTCGATATAACGCACTTTCAATTGGTATCAGAGCAAGGTACTCCCTTGTTCTGTGTGATTTTGGTTTAACCACCTGGAGTTTTAGTTATGTCGACTGCAAGTATGATCAAGGTCTCTGCTGGGTGTCCTACCTTCGATGGGACAGACTACCCCTACTGGAAGAATAAGATGCGAATGCATCTTGAGGCAATTGACAATGATCTCTGGTACGTTGTGGAAAATGGTGTTCCCTCTATCACTCCTACCATCAACGTTGCCGATGTGAAGAGATTCAAGCAACTCAACTCTCAAGAGAAGAACATCATATGTGGCCATCTGAGCAAAGGGCAGTATGGCAGAGTGAGTGCTTTGGAAACAACTAAGCTTATCTGGGATATGCTGTCCAAGGTCAACGAAGGAGTCTCAACACAACGTGACTCTCGAGTTGATGTTCTTCGCAATCTCTTCAACTGCTTCAAAAGACTCGACAATGAAAATGTTCAGCAAACCTTCGATCGCCTCACTGACATCTCAAATGAGCTTCAACCACTTGGTGCCACTGACATCACCGACCATGAGGTGGTGAAGAAAATGCTGAGATCGCTTGATTCCTCATTTGACACTCTTGCACTGATGATACAAGAATGTGGAGACTACAAGTCACTTGATCTCGCTGATATCCTCAAGAGGCTAAACACTCATGAGTTCCAACTTGCCGAGAAGAGAGATCTCTATGGACCGAGCTATGGCAGATCATGCGCTCTGAAGGCCAAGACAGTCTCTGAATCTGAAGGTGAGGATTCTGGTAGCAGCCTTGGTGATCCTGAAGAGCTGAGCCAGGAGCTAGCAATGCTAGCGAGGAAATTCCATAAGTTCTCAAGGTGTGGTCGCTTTGGTAAATCCTCAAGAAGTGATGACATGAGATCAGATTCCTCATCCCATGACTACAAGACGAGAACTTGCCACAAATGCAAGAAACCTGGTCATTACATTACTGATTGTCCTTAGTGGGAGAAGGAATCAAAGAAGAAGAAATACAAGGATTATAGTTCTGATGGCGCAAAGAAGAAGAAGAAATCTTCAAAGTATTCATCGTCAAAATCTTCGAAGTCTTCATCTCATAAGAAGAGCAGCTCCAAAAAGGCTCGGGCATCCATTGGCAAGGAAATGGACTCTGAAGCTGAATCTGAGGAAAATGAGGAAGAGGAGGCATCTAATGAGTCAGACTCTGGTGTGGCGAGGCTAGCCCTCGCTATCTCTTTCGTCAACAAGTCCATCTTCAACTCCGAGGAAGATGACTTCCCCAACACTGCTGACGACGACGATGATGACTACGCTCCCACCAACTGCTTCATGGCAAAGGGTGCCAAGGTACTAAAATATCCCTCCTCTGAATCAAGTGAGGATGAATCTGATGAAAACCTCAAGCCTAGCTATTCTAAACTTGCTAAGATTGCTGTGAAACAACAAAAGGCTTTTGAAAAGGTTCAAAATATGCTAGACAAAAGCGATGGCCTGTTGGGTGAAGAAATGGATCGAACTCAAACCTTGACTGATAATCTTCAGAGACTTTAGTCCAAGTTTGATAACCTTTAGAGTCATCATAACACTCTCTTATCTGATCATGAGAAGCTTTCTTATGAATTTCTTCAAAGAAAGCAAGATCTTGAAAAGCTAAGGGAGAGTTATGAAGATCTTCAGAAGAAACGTGATTCATTGCGTGCTCAACAGATCAGTGCCGCTCAGGATGAATTTGTTCCACCTTGTTTGAATTGCATTGAACGTGAATCTGCTAATTCTTCACCTAAAAGTTCAAATGCTTCTATTGCCACAAATTCTTCAATTGTCTATGCTATCACAAATTCCTCATCTAAGGTTGCCACTAGTATCACTGACAATGCAGGGCTGAAGGAATTGTATGTGACGAGCATGTACAAAATCCTCAAAGGGCATCAGGCTCTTTGTGATGTGCTTAAAAAGCAGATCCTCAACAGGAACGCTAGGAAAGAGGGTATTGCCTTTGAGAGGAAACTCAATGCTGATGGGACCTACTAGAAACCTGAGTAGTATTCCAAAACCTCATGGGTTGCTGCAAAGGGACCTCCAGTAGATCCATCCACTTTATCTGGCTTTACATGTGAATCTTCATATTCTTCTGATGAGTCATTTGACTCCAACTATAAACTGTTCAAAAATCAGAATGGTGAAGTATTTGCTAGATATGTTGGCACTAACTGCAGGAATGCCCCCCTATGAAGAAAATATGGGTTCCCAAAAGGTGCCTTGAAATTCTTCAGGTGAATGTCATAAAGATACCACCTGTGAAGAATAGGAACCCCAGATCGAAGTCTTCATATGGACCAAAGTCTTCATACGGATCCAAGTCCTCATATGGACCAAATTCCTCACATGGATCAAATTCCTCATATGGGTCTAGATCCTCATATGAACATCATCGTACTAACACTTCTGTTTCGCAGGGAAAGCCTAAGGGCTATGAATATGTGCATTATTCTTCAAATCATTATGTTCATAAGTCCTCGAAGAATTTCTCTACTTATTCATTTGCTTACTCTAACCCCTCTTATGTAAAAAGAAGTGGATTGCCTTCTATGCCACCTTTCTCTTATGAAGCTCGCAGAATGGGAACTCTTTGCCACCCCTCCAGATGTGGGTGGTGAAGAAAAAGAACTAATCTCTTATGCAGGGTCGGGTCTCCAGACGAACTAAACGTCTGAAGAATTTGCTGGAGACCTGAATATGCTTGAAAGGACGCAAGCTAATCATGAAGAAATGAATTTTCATTTCTCACGTCCTCATACTACAATATCTGTGCTATTGCTTGACGAAATTGATCTGATGAACTTGATGTCATATTCTTCACTGATGAAGTATATGAGTTTGTAAGACGCACTAATCCATCTGCATGATGATCAACCCAAAGCCACTAAGTGGGTCCTCGACAGACGATAGTGGATGTACAAATCACATGACCGGTGACAAGAACCTATTGATGGACACTCCTTTATCTCCATTGCATCTGAAGCATATCACCTATGCTGACAAAGGCAAAAGCAAGGTATTGGGTCTAGGTAGGATTGTGATCTCAAAGGATCGACACATGGACAAAGTCATGCTTGTCGAGTCCTTAGGATTCAACGTCATGTCTGTCTCAATGCTTTGTGATCTTGATATGGTTGTTATCTTTGGCAAATATCGTTGTGTTGTGATCATGGAAGCTGACCATTCCAAAGTCTTTGAAGGCTTTAGGAGAGGAGGCTTGTATATTTTTGATTTCCCTACAGGACCACAACCTGCTACATGTCTACTTGCAAAAGCTTCAGAAGGTTGGTTATGGCATCGACGACTAGGTCATGCTGGCATGAGGAACTTGCACACGCTCGCGAAGAAGAAGCATGTCATTGGCATTGAAGGTGTCAAATTCCTCAAGGATCACATGTGTGGAGCTTGTGAAGCTAGAAAGATGACCAAGGCCAAGCATCCCTCAAAGAATATCATGAATACCACTCGTCCATTTGAATTGCTCCACATGGATCTCTTTGGCCCTACTCATTATGCCACATTCACTAATGCTGCATCTTTATATGGCTTTGTTATTGTTGATGACTATTCTCGTTACACATGGGTGCATATCATCACTTACAAAACTGAAGTACAAGAAGTCTTCAAATGATTTTCCTTGAGGGCTTCAACCAACTTTGGTGTGAAGATCAAGCACATTAGAAGTGATAATGGGACCGAGTTCAAGAATACTGGTCTTGATGACTATCTTGATGAACTTGGTATTACTCACGAGTTATCTGCTCCTTATACTCCTCAGCAGAATGGCATCATGGAGCGCAAGAACATGACTCTTGTTGAGATGGCTCGCACTATGCTTGATGAATACAAGACGCCTCGTCATTTCTGGCCTAAGGCAATTGATACTGCGTGCCACATCATCAACAGGGTATATCTTCACAAATTATTCAAAAAGACCTCATATGAACTCCTCACTGACAAGAAACCCAATGTGAGTTATTTCAAAGTCTTCAGTGCTAAATGTTGGATTAGAGATCCTCATCACAATTCAAATTTGCACCGAAAGCACATGAAGGTTTTATGCTTGGTTACAGAAAGGAATCGCACACCTACAGAGTCTTCAACACCGTTCATCACAAGGTTGTTGAAACTGTAGATATGCGGTTCGATGAAACTAATGGCTTGCAAAGAGAGCACCTACCTCCTGTGCTAGATCAAATGTCACCTGAGGAATCCATCAAGCTCAAGGCTACTGAGGATGTCATTCCTATCGAAGAATCTGCCGAAGAAGTCATTCCAGAACATGAAGAACATCATGCTGGTGCACCTGAGGAAAATGGCTCTGAAGAAAATGGTGAGCCAACTCAACATCGTCAACCCGCTCATCCTCACATTGCAAATGAAGTGCAGATCGAGAAAATCATCAGCGACATCAATGCACCAGGTCCTCTCACACGCTCAAAGGCTTCTCATTTGTTTAACTTTTGTGTGCACTTTGCATTTGTCTCTATCATAGAGCCCACCAAAGTAGACGAGGCATTTCTGGAGCCTGAGTGGATTCAAGCGATGCAAGAGGAATTACATCAGTTCGAGCTCAACAATGTGTGGGAACTTGTCAAGCGACCAGACCCACGCAAGCACAATATCATCGGCACCAAATGGATCTACCGCAACAAGCAAGATGAAAATGGCCTTGTGGTGAGGAATAAGGCACGACTAGTAGCTCAGGGCTACACACAGGTTGAAGGAATTGATTTCGATGAAACATTTGCACATGTTGCTAGACTTGAGGCTATTCGCATATTGCTTGCTTATGCTAACCATCATAATATCATCTTATATCAAATGGATGTGAAAAGTGCATTCCTCAATGGTAAGCTTGAGGAAGATGTATATGTTGCTCAACCCCCAGGCTTTGAAGATCCAAAGCATCCTAACAAAGTCTTCAAACTCAATAAGGCCCTCTATGGCCTCAAGCAGGCCCCTCGGGCGTGGTATGATACTTTGAAGGAATTCCTCATGAAGAAAGGCTTCAAATCCGGTTCACTTGACCCAACTCCTTTCACCAAAACCTATGATGATGAATTGTTCATGTGCCAAATATATGTTGATGATATTACTTTTGGCTGACCAACGTTACAGTGATGAATTTGCCTATATGATGAGTGAGGAATATCAAATTTCTATGATGGGAGAATTGAAATTCTTCTTAGGTCTTCAAATTCGTCAACATCGCAATGACATCTTCATATCTCAGGAGAAATACCTCAAGCATGTGTTGAGGAAATTCAGCATGAAAGATTCCAAAGGCGTCAAAATCCCTATGCCCACAAATGGCCATCTATGCACTGATGAAAATGGTATTGACTTCGATCAAAAGGTATACCGCTCCATCATTGGCTCTTTATTGTATCTATGTGCATCTAGGCCAGATATTATGCTTAGTGTTTGCATGTGTGCCCGTTTTCAAGCTACACCGAAGGAGTCACACCATAAGGTTGTGAAGCATATTCTTAGATATCTAGCTCACACTCCAACACTTGGATTATGGTATCCCAAGGGCTCGTCTTTTGATCTCATTGGATACTCTTACTCTGACTATGCTGGTGATCGTGTGGACCGCAAGTCAACATCGGGCACATGCCATTTCCTCGGACGATCCTTAGTATGTTGGTCCTTGAAGAAATAGAACTACATATCACTCTCTACCGCTGAAGCTGAATACATTGCTGCCGGTTCGTGCTGTGCTCAATTGCTATGGATGAAGCAAACCCTCAAGGACTATGACATCAATGTGAAGACTGTGCCACTCTTCTGTGACAATGAGAGTGCCATCAAGATTGCTCATAACCCAGTTTAGCACTCGAAGACAAAGCACATCCAAATTCGTCATCATTTTCTTCGAGATCATGTGTTGAAGGGCGATATCTCTATCGAGAACATATATACTGAGGAACAACTAGCCGATATCTTCACAAAGACCTTGGATCAGAAGATATTTTAGCAAGTTGAGGTGTGAGCTAAATATCTTAGAATCTTAGAATGTTCCTTGAAAAGGACACACATCCTAACACTTATGCAAAATTGATGGCTTAGATGTGCAACACACGAAGTAACGTTTTTCTTCAATCAATGAAGACTAACCCTCTAAGTGTGAAGAAATTAACGAAGAATTTGATTCTCAGAGCCCTACGACAATTGTACGTGGTGTCTGAAATCATCATTCTTATACGGTGGGACACGCCACCAACAAAAGTTGAAAATCTTCACTTTGAGTTTTTCTTCAGTTTTTGAAATTCCTCAGTTGTTCAATTTCTTCAACTTTACATTGTTTTGACTCTTTCCGTCGTTGTTCTTCACTGACTATATATATAGAGTGACACTATTCTAATCCTGGGATTAGAATAACTATTTAGATCACGTCACGCACTATATAGGAGCCGTGGAGGTCCTCCCGAACTCTTGAACCGCCACACCAACATCGCCTAGAAAAGCCCCTGCCCCGTGATCCCATCGCTGCCGAGCCCGCCCCCTAGTGCCCCACCCCAGAACCCCTCGCCGCTGGTGCCGAGCCCCGCCCCGAACCTCCCCGCCATCGGTGCCCCGCCCCACCTCTATCGCCTTGGCCAGGAGCCCCCGCCCCCGATGCCCTGCTCCCCGCCGCCGTCAACGCCAGGCGACGCCGTCCCCGCCAACCCCAGGCGACGCCGTCCCTGCCAACCCCAGGTGCCGCCGCCGCCCTGATAGTCCCAGGCCCCGCGGGCCTCCTCCTGTGATGCT
Organism: Triticum aestivum; assembly: GCF_018294505.1. Classification (NCBI taxonomy): domain Eukaryota; kingdom Viridiplantae; phylum Streptophyta; class Magnoliopsida; order Poales; family Poaceae; genus Triticum; species Triticum aestivum. The sequence continues at coordinate 525,901,126 of NC_057797.1, forward strand.
ACCACCGCGACGCGATGCCGGCCTCCTCCCGCAACGCCGCCGCCGGCCACTGCCACCATGTGCAGCCGCGGACCCTGTCCGCTGCCGCCGCCCCAACACTAGTGATACCCACATCTCCTCTTCCAACTCTGGTACGGCTTCTTCCCTTACCTCAAGATCCTCCCCAAAATGGAGATGCCCGTCCCAGATCCCCAACCTGGCCCTGCTTCTTCCGCCAACATCGCCTCCACATCACAACTCCGGCATGCAGCTCCGAGTGCCTCTGCTGGCTCTAATTGCCTCTGCCCGGCATCGGGCTCTGTAGGTCATCTGTTCTTCTTCACCTAGGCCGAATGCTTCCTTAGATTTTGTAGAGCACCATTCTGTGCAGTAAAAAAATGGCTGCAGTCGAAAGTGTCGATTTTCAGCAGGCCAATCTGTTCATTGACTAGTTTTGTCCATTCAAAAAATAGCAGGACAAAAGTTGATGAATCATTTTTGTATAGTAAAAAATAGTAGGCCACTTGCTTCGTACTTGTGTGATTTTATTTTTGAGTAACAGAAGTTTTCTTCTTTGTCTGCAGAAAACCCTGGTGTATCACATTTGTTTGTCGTTATCCTCTGAAAATGGCATTGTTACAGGTTAGTTTCTCCTGATGCATCAGTTCAGTTGCAAAAAAGAAGAGCACTACACCTTGTTGTCTACACCGCTGACTTCTTTTCCTATACTATGTAGGCAGCTTCACCTGATGCGTAAGTTTAGTTTCATAGTGCACGATAGGCGTGATTCAGTAACAGTGCGGCTTCAATTAGTAAGTAGCCATCCTTTTGCAAGATCATACCTTGATATTCCCTTGTTTTCTCCTTTGTCCCATGCATTTTTAAGAACTGAAGTAATGAAAGAATTATATACCATTGCATCATACCAACATCGTAACAAGACTTGTGTGAATAGGCAAGAAAGGTCCAACTAGCAAAAGTGATATACTATGAGTTTATAGCAACATGAAAAAGGAAATATGTATACATGTTTGCTATTTTGACGCATATATTTTTCCTTATTTACTTATGCACTTTCGAATGATCCACCATATCTGCAATCATCAGACTGGAAAACATATTCTTTAAGGCCTAATTTGCAGGTTATTTGCACTGCTTATGTTTCTTTGTCAGTGCGCCTCTTTCCTCCAATAATATGCTGAAGCTACTCCTTGCAGCAAGGAAACGGTGGATGAATCTTCACCAGTTACAAATGTATGCTGAAGCTACTCCTTACAGCAAGGAAACGATGGATGAATCTTCACCAGTTACAAATGTAAGGTGAAGCTACTGCTTATCTGCAGATATTTGGTTCATGTCGGACATCGACGGCGATACGTGCAGAAATATTCTAGTATCTCTTTTGGCTCCCCTTTTCCCTCTTCCATTTTGTTGTTTGGAAATCTCTGGTAGGCCTTTGATTCACAAAGACTTTGGCTATTATTTGTACAATATATATATGCATAGGAATTTTGTTCTCCATTTTGTTTATTGGTACATGTGTGATGTTTTTCATGTTATGAACATATTGGTTTGTGTGAATTCATTGCCTCACTTACATTGTGTTCAACAGGGTACAAAAAGTTTGCGTACAAACTATTTGTGTATGTCTATAAGAGCTGTTGTTGTGCTAGTGCCATGAGAAAATGGAGCTTTTTTCGAGTTGTTTTTTCTGTAATACATGTGAAGACTTCGGTATGAACAAAAGGAGCTTTTTTCATAATGAACAAGTGGTCTTTTGGGTGTAATTTTGTTGTTTCTCTAGTCGGCATGTATAATAATTCGCAAGGATGTGCATAATTAACCAGCTACTTTTTGAGATAAAACTAGTACGTAACAAGTGGTAAAAAGAACACATAGTTTGCAAAACAAACTACTTTGGGGGAGAGAGACACATGTTGGAAAATTTCTCCTCGCCTCTACATTGTCCTTCTCAAGAACCATGTGCCCAGGGATGGAAATTCTCAAGCACTATGTGCCTAGGGTTGTCTTTGTGTGCTCCTGTTCCGGTGTGCATTGTAGAAATGAGGAAGTTCAGCCTTACGCTTGTGAAGGTTCAGCATGTGCCCCAGTTGCAGGCATTCACAAATTTCAAAAAGGATATATTTCTGTTGTGTGTGCCGTGTGTGTGGGGTATACTAAAAACGTTCTTCGGGGGATAAGTTCATAGTTTCTGTCACTCATAGTTCAAAAAAAATCACTTTCGAAAAAACAAAACACCTTTGGTGTCTAAGAAAAGAGAGTTGAACACATGAAAAATATCAGGTGACAAGTGAACCTTGTGAATACAGGGTTTAAAAAATGTTCCACTGTAAAACATCATGTAACTAAAGTGAATAGTAAAAAAGAGAAAAGGCAAAAATAGAACACTTGTTAAAAAAATAGAAGTTCAAATTAAAATAGCGGAGAAGTTTCTGTTAATTATAAATCCGGGATTTCACATTTAATAAAAATAAACCAAGAAGTTCAAATAAAAAAAGCAGATCGGTTCAAAAATTATACACAAAATGGTATTTTACCATTTAAAAAAATTAGAGGTACAAATTTAAATGTGACGCCCTCGATTCAATCATACACTAATCATACACGCAAATGTGTACGATCAAGATCAGGGACTCACGGGAAGATATCACAACACAACTCTAGACACAAATTAAAATAATACAAGCTTTATATTACAAGCCAGGGGCCTCGAGGGCTCGAATACATAAGCTCGAATACACAAGAGTCAGCGGAAGCAACAATATCTGAGTACATATATAAGTTAGACAAGTTTGCCTTAAGTAGGCTAGCACAGAAGCAACAACGATCAAAAAGGCAAGGCCTCCTGCCTGGGAGCCTCCTAACTACTCCAAATAGTCAACGGCCATCACGTAGTAGTAGGCATCCTCGGGGTAGCAGTAGTCATTAGTGGTGTCATCTGGCTCCTGGGCTCCGTCATCTGGTCGCAACAATCGGGTATGGGGGAAAAGAGGTAGCAAAGCAGCCGTGAGTACTCATCCAAAGTACTCGCAAGACTTACATCAGATCTAATCTAAGTATGCATCTGAATCAAAGGAAATGGGTTGTATCTGTGGACTAAACTACAGAATGCCGGAAAGAAGGGGAAAGCCTAGCCTATCAAAGACTAGCATGTTCTAGCATCTTGCAGCATATAGAAGAGTACAGATCAACATAATGTAGAGTAGTAGTGTTATCAACCTCGGCCAGAGATCCTTTCTCGACTCCCTGCGAGAAAGCAATCCCAGAGCCATACTATCCATTTCTATTCTCAAGTATCTAGTTCTAGTTGTATCGATCGGGATACAACTCCAAGTGTCCGTTACCGTAGGACAGGCTATCGGTAGATGTTTTCTTCCCTGCAGGGGTGCACCAACTTACCCATCACGCTCGATTAACTCCGGCCGGACACACTTTCATGGGTCATGCCCGGCCTCGACCAAACAATACGCCACAACCCGACCTAGGCTTAATAGAGAGGTCAAGCATGCCGGACTAAACCTATGCCCCCAGGGGTCTTGGGCCATCGCCCCGAGAACTCCTGCACGTTGCGTGGGCGGCCGATGAGCAGACCTAGCTACCTCCTTCAAAAAGGCAGGTGCTTACCAGTCCAACCCGGCGCGCGCCGCTCAGTCGCTAACATCTATTAAGCTTCGGCTGATGCATACGACGCAGAACGCCCATACTATGCCCACATGATGGTTAGTGCTATCAGGCCAGAGGCCCCTCAGATCAAATATCCAAATCGTAGTGGATTAGGAACGCGCATTAACAAGCAGAGACTCACGAAAGATGTGACCCCGTCTCGAGTACTTGCGGCATGGGCTAAGAATGCCCGACCATGCCTCGTAAGTATCTCGCGGGCACCTTCCAGGTCAACCCGACTCCACATCACTCGCTATTAAGCTCGCGCGGGTACCCTTCAGGGCCGACCTGTCTTTAGTAACATGGTTCAGTGTAAAGTCATAGTAACCATAGTAACTGTGTGTCTAACACCAAGGGGAAAACCCGAGGAATCACCCCCGGTGAATTCCACTCGATGTAATCATCAAGGTGAACATAAGAGGATCCACCCTCGAGGTTCACACTTGAGGGGTTGCACGACAGAGCCGTAACGGAAGTGGTTAAGGAGGAAATCACTCTCGATGACCTCGACCGTATAGCCACACTGCATAGATATTATTAGGAGTGATGTAAGAGGTTCCACCCTCGGCACTCGATGGTAACTCTGCAGAGTCGTACAACTAGGGGGGTGATGTGCGATGTCGTGGCCTGGCCGTCGATCACGTTGATCGAGTCTTTGAACATAAAGCAAGGCAACTGGGACAAGGTGGGGTCACTGATGGATCTCTAACCAACCTATACTAAGCAGTTTAGGATAAGCAGGTAAGGTATGAAAGCAGGTAACAAAAACAGGCTATGCATCAGAGTAGGATCATACAGAAAGCAGTAGCAGTTCTAATGCAAGCATGAGAGGGAAAGAAATGGGCGATATCGGAATGCTCAAGGAGGGTTTGCTTGCCTGGTTGCTCTGGCAAGGAGGGGTCATCATCGACGTAGTCGATCACAAGGGCATCAACATCGTTCTTGGGGTCTACCAGAGAGAAGAGGAGGAAGAAACAATAAATAGCAAGCATGCAAATGCAACAGAAAGCACGACAAGGCAGTAAGCTACGCTAGGAGTGCTCTAACGTAGTACTACACGTTGCAGACGGAGAGGGAAAACATCCGGAGGGGTTTTCCCAGCGTCTGGCTTTTTCTGGACAACACGCGCACGACGTCGTGTCGGGTGGTGGTGGTGGCTCGCCCGGGGACAGCCGGAATAACCATCGGTGGCGAGCATGGGCGGCGGCGGTGTTCAGGGTCACGTCGAGAATGGGCCAGGGGGCACGAGAGGGCGAGAGGAAGGGTTCGCCGGGCTCCTGGGAACACCAGGAGCACGACGGAGGGCTCAGACGGGGGGACCATGGCAGCGGTGGCCACGACGGTGATGCAGAAGGGTGCGGTGAGCTATGACTACGGCGACGGGGCATAACACGGGAAGCGAACGAAGGGGGAAAATAGAGGGGAAGTGGGCGGTGCTCACCGAGGAGCACAAGGTGGCCCGTTGAGGGCTAGAAGCACAGGGGGGTGGGCGGAGTCGAAGGAGACCGCCGGTGACCTAAGGAGTAAGAAGAAGGCGCAGATCCGGGCAGTGGGGCTCATCGGCTCCCGTTCGTGGCCATAGTCGACGCAGCGGAGCGCGGCTGGTTACGTCGGAGGAGCACGAGGGAGGCGGTCGCCGCGGTGATGCAAGGTGGGACAGCGGCGATGGCGCTCGGGTGAGGCAGGCAAGTGAGACGGAGAGGGGGAGGGGCGCGTGGATCTAGGAGGCGAGAGAGGGGAGTGGAGGTAGGTGGGGAGGAGGCCGAGGCATTGAGGCGGCCTTATCCCCTCGACGCTGGCGAGCTGGTGCGGCTGCGCGCGCTTGGCCGTGCACCGGGTCGGTGGAATAGGAGGGAGGGGGGAGTGACTAGGGAGGAGGCGTGGGCCGGCCTGCTGGGATGGGCCGAGGCCCATTTGAAGGCCGGGGGCTCTCCCACCCCTTCTTCTTTCCTTTTCTTTTTCTTTTCTTTTCTTTTTGTCTTTTTTTCAACAGCTTTTGCCTTTTCCTTTTAGCCAATAACGACTTGCAAATTATGCCACTGGCCAAAACAATTCCAGAGAATTATCGCGCACTGCCACAAAATGTTGGGAATGTTTTGAATCCCCTTGGATTTATTCAAAAAGAAAAGGTGCATTTTAAAAGGCTGTTTTGACTCTGTTAAAAAGCATTAGGCCCATTTAGAGTTGATGATGATGTTGTGTTCCTTAACAGCAAATAGTTTTGGATTATTTGCTAAAAGGTGAACATTTTTCCAACAAGTTTTGATCAACTTCATTTTGCACTTTGAATTTGAATGGAATTCGAAGAAGGAATTTGAAATGAGATATTATCCCAACATGATTGTTATTACAAATCTCAGTAGCTTAGCATCATCATGATGGATTACTGTAGCATGACACTAGGGGTGTTACATTAAATAATGGAGAAGTTCAATATTTATTAAAATATCAAGAAGGTCAAATTGAACAAAATGAGCAGTTCAAAAAGTTTATAAAAAAAGATTCTCCTTCTTTTAAAAATAAGACCTAGAAGTTCAACTTTAAATAATTCAGTAGTTCGTTATTTATTACATAACTAGGACTTTTCCAGTTACTAATGAATAACACCAAAAAGTCCAAACTTTTAAAATATGAAGTTGTTTAATGTTCATATAAACTCGGATTTCCCCAAATATTAAAGATGAAAACCAAGAAGTTCAATTTTGAAAAACGGAGTAGTTCAATGTATATAAAAAACTCAAGTTTTCGAGTTACTAAAGAATAAACCAAGAAGTTCAGTTGGAAAAAGCGGAGTAGTTTGATATTGATTTGAAAAATCAGAATTTTCTAGTTACTAAAGAATAAAACCAATAAGTTCAATTTGAAATAATGAAGAAGTTGGATGTTTCTAAAAAACACTCCAATTTTCACATTTCTAAAAAGCACGATGAAGTTCAAGTAAAAAAAGTAGAGCGGTTCAATGTCTATAAAAAAAACTAAGATATTTTCGCGTTACCAGGAGAAGTTCGGATTAATAACTGCCAGAAGTTCACGTACTAAACGGTGTGCATTTTGTATTAAAAATAATAATGAAAAAGCAAAGGCTAAAAGGTTTTGTTGCTAGAAGTTCAAGTGCTCGGCTCAAGAAAGTTCAAAAGTTCTTGTGAGACGTTCACCTTTTATTTCCATGTTCAATTTTTTCCGTATAAAAATCAAATACAATTCTTCGCTCAAAATATAAAAAGGTGAAGTTCAAATTGAAATAACAGAGAAGTTCAGAGTTTATTAAAATCTAGGATTTACCTTTTCAAAAAATAAAAAACACAACAATATTTTTTGCACTTTTAAAAACAACTCATAAACAAAAAAATGGTTGCTAGAATTTCAAGTGCTCGATGAGGAAAAGTTCAAAAATTTCTTATTAGAGAGGTTCACCGTGTATTTAGTTATCCAAAATACACAGAAAATATGTTGTTTTTTGTGTTTTAAAATAATTCTCTCAAAACAGAGAGAAGTTCAAAGTGATAACAACCGGAAGTTCACATACTACATGGTGTGTATTTCATATAAGAAAAGTCCAATAAAGTGAAACAGAGTGAAGTTCAAACAGACATGCCCCCAAATTTCAACTACTCCATGGAGTGCAAAAAAGAACACGTCAAAAAACAGCACGTCAAAAGCAGAGTGAAGTTCAAACAGACATGCCCGAGAATTCAACTACTTCACGCAGTGCATTTCCATTCGCGATGAAGGCAAAAATAATGATCTCATCAATTTCTAATTTACTTCAAAATGGGAGTAATATCATTTGTGTAAGTTCAAGTCCCCAGTCGGTGAAAATTAAAAAAATTATTGTGAGAGAGGTTTGTACAAAAGGAATATCATTTGTGCAACACTGATGAGTGGATGAGAAAATTACAAACAAAAATACGTCACAGAAGTTCAACGTGAAAACAACAGGAAGTTCACCTAGTACACTGAATGAATTTCAGATGAAAAACTTTTAAAATCGTCGCGTGTATGAAAAAATGATCAACACGCGAAAGTTGCGTGTTTACCACAGCTTTCCATCGGAATATCACTTGCTCAATTCCGGTGAGTGGATGGAGAACTACGAGCAAAAAAAGCACATAAAAAACAGAGTGAAGTTCAAGTAGACATGCCGAGAAGTTCAAGTTCTTGACGCGGTGCATTTTCAAAGAATCTGTTTCGCGATAAAGGCAGAACGAATGATCTCATCATTTTCGAAATTACTTGAAAACATCTAGGAATCAGAGAAAACCATCAACATGAAAAAGTTTCGCATTTTCCGTAGCTTTTCAGCGGTATATTATTTGCCCCATTCCGATAAAGTTTGTAGAAATTACGGCGAAAATACGTTTTTACCATTTTCAAAATTGACTTAAAACCGTAAGGAATTTGGAGAAACAATATATACTAAAAGGTTTTGAATTTCCCCAAACTTTCCAACGCCATATCATTTGCTGCATTTGGACGTATGGTTAAAAAATTAGCGCGAAAATACAAAGTCGGTGGAACTTGTATTGTTTTCTAAATTACTTTTAAGCCGTTCAAAATTAGAAAAACTTTTCACATGAAAAAGTAGCGCATTTTCATAAGCTTTCCAATGCCATATCATTTGCCTCAATAGGATTAGCCATTTAGAAATGACATCGAAAATACAAACCCGGTTGTTCAGTTTGCGGAATTTTATGATTTTCCAAATTACTCTTTAACCATAAGGAATTAGGGAAAACTTACAACATGTGTAAGGAGTGGATTTACATCAGCTTTCCAATGCCATATTATGTGCCTCATTCTGATAAATGGTTTAGAAATATGATCGAAAATACGATTCACATTTTTTGTATGAAGAAAAAACAGTTTCCAAAACTGCTCTTAAACCGCTTACATTTTGCCAAAAATTTAACTTGGGTCATGATACTGGTGTCCATAGTTTTCCAACGATATATCACAAGCCCCATTTGGGCAATGTTGGAGGAACTTCAACCTAGCACTAGGAGAAGTTCAGGTCGAACAACTCAGACAGTAAAATTGCAAAACACGCAATTTCATCACAACCCGAGAGCAAAATCCGCCAATGAGCGAGATTCCTATTTATAACAGGTATTTAGTTGCTAAAAACGTTTCTAGATTACACTAACATCATATAGAACACAACTAACCAGAATAATTCACGCAGCGAAACACAATTGCGAATATAGCCCGAAGGTCGGGTTCATATAGAGGGAAGTTCAGGCGCGTTACTCAGGCAGTTCAGGTTGTGATTAGAATATTATTCTAATCCCGTGATTAGAATAGTGTTTATATATATATAGTGGCACAATTCTAATACCGGGATTAGAATAGCTATTTGGATCATGGCGCGCCGTATATTGGGGCCGAGCAAATCCTCCCGAACCGGTGCGGCAGCCCACACGATAAAACAGGAAAAAAAGCTCTTCTCCCCCACTCCCACACTCCACCCCGCAACCGCCTGCATCCCCGGATCCCCGCCGGCGAGCCCCTCCCCCGATCCCCACGCTGCTTTCACTCCCTTGGATGCCCACACCGCCACGCCCCTCCCCGGATCCCCATGCCGCCACGCCCCTTCGCGGAGATCCGCGCCCCTCCCCGGAGACCCGCGCCGCTGCACCCAATCCCTCGAAACCCCCGCCGTTGCGCCCCGTCCCTGGAGACCCCTGTTGGCGTGCCCCCTAACCGGATCCACCCACTGCCATGCACCCTCCCCGGAATCTCCACGTGCGCCACCGGATCTTGCGGCCACCTCACGCCTCCACCACTGGCCGCCGCTGCTCTTCCCGTCCCCCACTCCAGTCAACCCCGCACCTCTCCCTCCGGTGAGTCTCCTCCAGCCCTCGGCCTTCCTCTTCTACTTCTCTACCTCAGGGGAACTCCCCTGGATCGTCCTGCTCATCATCGCCTAGCTCCTCTTGTTCATCCATGCATGACCCTCGGACCACCATCACGGCGCTGTTCTTGTTTTTCAAGCTCTCGTGTCGTACCGATGTTGTCATCCTCAACCCCCTGCACAGCACGAATGCTATTCTTGGGGATGATTCTGATGCTCGATGGTGCAGTTGCCATCCGCAAGATCTCCCTGACATGTGGATCCATTGGTTCGATCAACCAAGTTCTTGTTCTGAAAAATGTAGTTCACAAAGAACAAAGGGGAGAAACATACAGAGAGTTTTTGCATAAAAAGTTTAGAAAAATATGCCCTGTCACAATTTTTGTTCATGCTAGTTCATATATCTATTTCTCTTATATATGTATTCAGATTTTGGTTTTGTAGAAGAAGGCATGAAGTTCACTTACTGTCATCGAGGAAATTCAGCTATACCCTCTCCAATGACCTCGACCACGACCGTGCTCCAGCCATCAAGTGCTTGCCTCTGCCATCTCTAAGTGATTTTTTATGTCTGAAGTTCAGCTATACCTGCAGGTGCAAAAAAAGGTGTTTTGGTCCATTTGTTTCAGTTTGACAAGTCGGTTTTCTTCCAAGTTTATCTCCAAAATGCAATAACGTCGGGAGTTTTAATCCTTCAGTTCCTGTGAAAAGAAGAACGACAATGACATATTACTCTGAACTTCCCATTTGCCCACAACTAGACCCCAAGAAAAGTGCACGTACATGATCCTGTTACAACCAAATATGATGTAAAATCTAGAGACAAAAATTGTGAATATATTCATAGTTTTTTTGCTTTCTTTTGTGTTTTCTCTGACTATACATGACAGTCTATCATTTGTATTCAAATCAGATCCTTGTTGATGAGCTCATACATTTCTAAATAGTATGCGTTGACATTGTGTTGCCCAGAAAGTTCAACACCGCTGTCTCGAGCCGTTCAACGATGCGGCTCCAAGAAGTTTGTTTTCCATATTGGTTTTATAGTGTCAATTTGTGTGTGTTCATGTAGTAAAACATTAGGAAGTTCAATTTTAAGGAAGCAACAAGTTCAACCAATACGGAAACACTAAAAAATACATTGAATAGAACTTTTTAGTGGGGTTCAAATTGGAAAGACATGGAAAAAAGTTGTTCTCTGCTCTTTACAGTAAAAAAATGTATCACGTATTGGTTGGTTTCCTCAAGTAGTTGCTCTCTGACACACATTATGTTGCTGCTTTCCTTCTCCTTCATGAAACTGTTACAAAATAATAGAGCATAAAAGTTCGATATTAAAAGCAAAAAAACAAGCAAGCATTTCTTGAAGACAAAAAAGTTTGATTCTAAGTTCATATTTTTTGCCGCGAATAGTTCAGTATGTTCACTTAGGGCAAAACACACACATTGGGTATAAAAATAAAAGAGGTGAACATACAAAAAATTCATGAAGTTCAAATTTGGAAAATAGAGAAGTATGAAGTTTATTAAAAAAATAAAAAATATTCGTTCCCAAAAATTAAAATAAAAACATTCGGGTTTAAATACCACAACAGTTTGGATGTTTGTTAAAATACTCCTAGCAAAAAATAAAAACTAGGAAGTAAAATTTTAAATCATATAATAGTTTGATGTATATTAAAATCTTGGATTTTCTCGTTATTACAAGAATAAGACCAAGAAGTTGAAACTAAAATAACAGAGTAGTTCAATGTATATAAAAAAACAGAGATTTTTTGTTTACTAAATAATAAAACCAAAGAAGTTCAAATTTTAAAAGAAGAGTGTTTGATATTTATTTGAAAAACTCAGTTTTTTCGGCTACGAAAGAAAAGACCAATAAGATCTATTCAAAATAATGAAGAAGTTCAATGTTTCTAACAAAACTTCCATTTTTCACATTTCTAAAAAGCACACAAAAGAAGTTGAAAAAAGAAAGTTAGAGCGGTTCAATGTCTATAAAAAACTCATATTTTTTCGCTACTAAAGTGAAATAGAGAGAAGTTCAAACTGACAACAGACGGAGGTTCACGTACTGCATGGTGTGTGTTTCGTATGAGAAAATCGGAGTAAGAAGGCGAAGTCCAAAAATTTTGTTGCTAGAAGTTCAAGTGCACAGACCGGGAAAGTTCAAAAAGTTCCTCCTGTCCAACAAGTTTCCACAACGGAAGCTCAAATTAAATATAAAAAATAGTTTAGAACAATTAATTATAAAAAGAATGTGGACGGGGCCCAATATTTATGACAAAACCAGGATATTTTGATGCTAAAAGAAATAAACCAAGAAGTCCAAATTATAAAAAAGAGAAGTTCAATATTTATAAAGAAACACATGTTTTCTTTGTTACTAAAGTATGAAATTAAAGAAATTCAAATTAAAATAAAAGGAGTAGTTTGATGTTTACAGAAAACTCAAATTCTTTCCATTTCTAGGAAAAAATAAAAGTATGAGGTTAAATTTTTAAAAATGTTTGATGCTTATTTGAAAACACATTTTTCTAAGAATAAGACTAAGAATTTCAATTTGAAATGAAAGAGAAGTTCGAAGTATATAAAAAACTGAGATTTGTTGCAAGAAGTTCACATGCAACTCTATGCACGGTTCAGAATTTATATTGCGGGATGTTCGACCTCCAATTACATGTTTTAAAAATGGCAAAAAATGACGTTCGCCCTTGAATTGTGTGTAATTCAACATATAGACAAAAATGTGATAAAAGTTCATAGTGAAAACAACAAGAAGTTCAAGTATTGCAAGGAATGCATTTCATGTGAGAATAAAGGTATAGAAAAATAAAAGCTTAACATATTTGGTTAAAGAAGTCCAAGTGCTCTATCCGGAAAAGTTCAAAAATTCTTGCGAGAGAGGTTCACCTTGTATTTCCATGTTCCAAAACACAAAAAAGAAATTGTTTTTTTGCATTTCAAAATAACTCTATCAATCCACAAAGAAGTTCAGTTACTATTTGAGAGCAATTTGATTTCAAAATAAAAAATAAAAAAATTAAAATTATAAAAATGGAAAAAGTTCATGTACTTGATGACCCACAAGTATAGGGGGTCTATCATAGTCCTTTCGATAAGTAAGAGTGTCAAACCCAACGAGGAGCAGAAGGAAATGATAAGCGGTTTTCACCAAGGTATTCTCTGCAAGTACTGAAATAAGTGGCAACAGATAGTTTTGTGATAAGATAAATTGTAACGAGCAACAAGTGACAAAAGTAAATAAAGTGCAGCAAGGTGGCCCAATCCTTTTTGTAGCAAAGGACAAGCTGGAACAAACTCTTATAATAGGAAAAGCGCTCCCGAGGACACATGGGAATATCGTCAAGCTAGTTTTCATCACGTTCATATGATTCACGTTCGATACTTTGATAATTTGATATGTGGGTTGACCGGTGCTTGGGTGTTGTTCTTACTTGAACAAGCATCCCACTTATGATTAACCTCTATTGCAAGCATCCGCAACTACAACAAAAGTATTAAGGTAAACCTAACCATAGCATGAAACATGTGGATCCAAATCAACCCCTTACGAAGCAACACATAAACTAGGGTTTAAGCTTCTGTCACTCTAGCAACCCATCATCTACTTATTACTTCCCAATGCCTTCCTCTAGGCCCAAATAATGGTGAAGTGTTATGTAGTCGACGTTCACATAACACCACTAGAGGCTAGACAACATACATCTTATCAAAATATCAAATGAATACCAAATTCACATGACTACTAATAGCAAGACTTCTCCCTTGTCCTCAGGAACAAACGTAATTACTCACAAAGCATATTCATGTTCATAATCAGAGGGGTAATAATATGCATATAGGATCTAAACATATGATCTTGCACCAAATAAACCAACTAGCATCAACTACAAGGAGTAATCAACTCTACTAGCAACCTACTAGCACCAATCCCGGACTTTGAGACAAGAATTGGATACAAGAGATGAACTAGGGTTTGGAGATGAGATGGTGCTGGTGAAGATGTTGATGGAGATTTCCCTCTCCCGATGAGAGGAGCGTTGGTGATGACGATGGTGATGATTTCCCCCTCCGGGAGGGAAGTATCCCCGGCAGAACAGCTCTGCCGGAGCTCTAGATTGGATCCGCCAAGGTTCCGCCTCGTGGCGGCGGAGTCTCGTCCCAAAAAGTTCCCTCTTATTTTTTTCTCATCGAAAGACTTCATATAGGAGAAGATGGACGTCGGAGAGCCAACATGGGGCCCACGAGGTAGGGGGCGTGCCCTAGGGGGGCGCCCCCCACCCTCGTGAGCAGGGTGTGGCCCCCCTGGCCTTCATCTTTGGCGAGGATTTTTCTTTATTTATTTTAAGATGTGTCGTGGAGTTTCAGGACTTTTGGAGTTGCACAGAATACGTCTCTAATATTTGCTCCTTTTCCAGCCCAGAATTCCAGCTGCCGGCATTCTCCCTCCTTATGTAAACCTTGTAAAATAAGAGAGAATAGCCATAAGTATTGTGACATAAAGTGAAATAACAGCCCATAATGCAATAAATATCGATACAAAAGCATGATGCAAAATGGATGTATCAACTCCCCCAAGCTTAGACCTCGCCTGTCCTCAAGCGAAAAGCCGATAACAATAAATATGTCCTCATGTTTAGAGGTAGAGGCGTCGATAAAAATAAAATACGGACATGAAGGCATCATGATTATTCTCATAACAACAACATATACAGATTTTGTCATATGATTACTTATGTTCAAGTGATGATCTATTCACAATGCAAAAGTATAAATCATAAACCTTATTGGGCTCCGGCAAACTATAATCTCAGTCATTGAAGCAATTGCAATTTATCATAACATCGGAAAGAGTCTATGTTAGAGCTAAAAAGCAAGTCCACATACTCAACTATCATTTAGTCCTTCATAATTGCTAACACTCACGCAATACTTGTGGTTGTGAAGTTTTAATTGGACACAGAGAAAGATAGGGGCTTATAGTTTTGCCCCACAACCTTTTACCTCAAGGGTAATGTCAACAATAATGGTTCATGCTCCCCTACATCCAATTAGATATATATATATATATATATATATATATATATATATATATCATGTTATTTCCAACATGCTGAGCTTGCCAAAGGATAAAATGAAAAAGGAAAGGTGAAGATCACCGTGACTGTTGCATAAGGTAGAAGATAATAACAAAGGATAGGCCCTTCGCAGAGGGAAGCAGAGGTTGCCATGCGCTTTTATGGTTGGATGCATAAAATCTCAATGCGAAAGAACGTCACTTTATATTGCCCCTTGTGATATGAACCTTTATTATGCAGTTCTGCGCTTTTATTACTTCCACATCACAAGATCGTATAAAGCTTATTTCTCCCACACCAATCAATCATACATATTTAGAGGAATTTTTATTGCTTCACACCGATGACAACTTACTTGAAGGATCTTACTCAATCCATACGTAGATATGGTGGACTCTCATGGCAAAACTGGTTTAGGGATTTTGGACGCACAAGTAGTATTTCTACCTGGTGCCGAGAATTTGGCTAGCATGAGGGGGAAAGGCAAGCTCAACAAGTTAGAGGATCCATGACAACATACTTTATCTCAGATATAAGAAAGACATAACTCTTTAGCATGTCCAACATCAACCCTTTAGCATGTCATATTTTAATGAGTGCTCCCAATCATAAAAGATGTCAATGATAATATATCTATATGTGAAAACCTCTCTTTCCTTATTACTTCCTATTAATTGCAACAATGACCAAAGCTATGTCTGCCAACTCCCAACAACTTTTAATTATCATACTCTTTCTATGTGAAGTCATTACTCTCAATAAGATCAATATGAACTTTTTGTTTATTTTTATTCTTTTTCTCTTTTCTTTTATTCACCCAGGATCATGGCAAAATAATCAAGCCCTTGACTCAACACTAATCTTTATTATATATAGCTCACGGACTCGATTACATAGAGAGATCAAAAAGCAAAACTCAAAACTAGATCATGCCATAAACTTTATTCTACTAGATCAAGATACTACTAATAGGATCGAACTAAGAAAAACGGTAAAGATAGGAGTTGTGATTGTGATACGATACCGGGGCACCTCCCCCAAGCTTGGCAGTTGCCAAGGGGAGTGCCCATGCCCATGTGATTATGTCTCCTTCTTTGTCGTCGGTGAAGAAGGTGGTGGTGACGGATAATCGCACATGGAGCGTAAGAGGTCTTCCAGCTTGCGAATAATGCCCTTGAGTGCGACAATATGCTCCTTCAACAAAACATTTTCTTGTGTGAGATACTTGTTTTGTATACGAGATAACTCAATCATCTTGAAAGCTTTGATCTCAGTTGGGGTAAGAAGGTTATGATCAAGTTGAAGGATGTCTTTTGCTGCCGAAGCTTGATCCTCCGTGGCCTTCTTGATCCTTTCATCCTTGTTGACCCTCGTGGGTTCTTCCCTCTTTAGATCTATCTTCATTAGCCAAGCATCGTTGTCACCATTGTTGGAGGAGGGAGACGACATGATGCCTAGCCTGGAAAACCCTGACAGAAAACAGCTCGACACAAGAACAGAGGAGGTTTGTGTGATACAGGAGTCAAAACCTTCGAGAGGTTATATAATGAATTTTTACCAACCAAAATACGTAACGTGCAAGAAAACGGAGTCCGGAAGGCACACGAGGTGCTCACGAGGTAGGGGCGCGCCCAGAGGGGTAGGGCGCGCCCACCACCCTCGTGGGGCCCTCGTGTCCTTCCCGGACTGCTACTTATTTTTCTATTTTTCTAAATATTCCAAAACGGAGAAATATTGCCTTAAAAATTGTTTTGGATTCGGTTTACTTACCGTACCACATAACTATTCCTTTTCGGAGTCCGAAACATTCCGGAAAGTGTCCCTTATGTATTCCTCCGGGGTTACGGTTTCAATAATATTGGTTTCAACATTTACAGGATTACCTGAGATATAATGTTTAATTCTTTGACCATTTACCACCTTTGGATTTGTGCCTTCAAAGTTGTTGATTTTTATGGCACCGAAACGATAGACCTCCTCGATAACGTAGGGGCCTTCCCAAGTAGAGAGAAGTTTTCCTGCAAAAAATCTTAAACGAGAGTTGTATAGCAATACATAATCACCTACATTAAACTCACGCTTTTGTATCCTTTTGTCATGCCATCTTTTAACCTTTTCTTTAAACAACTTGGCATTTTCATAAGCCTGGGTTCTCCATTCATCAAGTGAGCTAATATCAAATAACCTCTTCTCACTGGCAAGTTTAAAATCATAGTTGAGCTCTTTAATAGCCCAATATGACTTATGTTCTAGTTCGAGAGGTAAGTGATATGCTTTTCCATAAACCATTTTATACGTAGACATACCCATAGGATTTTTGTATGCAGTTCTATATGCCCATAATGCATCATCAAGTTTCTTAGACCAATTCTTTCTAGACCTATTAACAGTCTTTTGCAAAATTAATTTGAGCTCTCTATTGCTCAACTCTACTTGACCACTAGACTGTGGGTGATAAGGATATGCAATTCTATGATTAACATCATATTTAGCAAGCATTTTACGGAAGGCACCATGAATAAAGTGTGAACCACCATCAGTCATTAAATATCTAGGGACTCCAAACCTCGGAAAAATAACTTCTTTAAGCATTTTAATAAAATTGTTATGATCAGCCCTACTAGTTGGAATAGCTTCTACCCACTTAGTAACGTAATCAACAACAACTAGAATATGTGTGTATCCATTAGAGGCAGGAAAACGTCCCATATAATCAAAGCCCCAAACATCAAACGGTTCAATAACAAGAGAATAATTCATAGGCATTTCTTGACGTCTACTAATATTACCAATTCTTTGACATTCATCACAAGAAAAGACAAACTTACGGGCATCCTTGAAGAGAGTAGGCCAATGAAAACCAGATTGCAATACCTTATGTGCAGTTCTATCTCCAGTGTGGTGTCCTCCATAAGTCTCGGAATGACACTTGTGTAGGATCTGTTCCTGTTCATGCTCAGGTACACAACGTCTAATAACACCATCTACTCCTTCTTTATAAGGATGTGGGTCATCCCAAAAGTAATGTCTCAAATCATAGAAAACCTTTTTCTTTTGCTGGTATGTGAAGCTAGGTGGTATAAACTTAGCAACAATATAATTAGCATAATCAGCATACCATGGAGTACTACGAGAAGTACTTATAACATTTATTTGTTCATCAGGAAAGTTATCATTAATAGGTAGTGGGTCATCAAGAACATTCTCTAACCTAGACAAGTTGTCTACAACGGGGTTCTCAGCTCCCTTTCTATCAACAATATGCAAATCAAATTCTTGTAGCAAGAGAACCCATCTAATAAGTCTAGGTTTAGCATCTTTCTTTTCCATAAGGTATTTAATAGCAGCATGATCAGTGTGAATAGTTACTTTAGAATCAACAATATAAGGTCTGAACTTATCACAAGCAAATACAACTGCTAAAAGCTCTTTTTCAGTAGTAGCATAATTTCTTTGAGCATTGTCTAGAGTCTCACTAGCATTACTCATAATTTCAAAGGGTAAATCCCAATCGGATGGCTGAACAACAGGTGCAGAGACTAATGCTTTCTTAAGTATTTCAAATGCTTCTACACAATCATCATCAAAGACAAATGGTATATCTTTTTGCAATAAATTAGTCAGAGGCCGAGAAATTTTTGAGAAGTCCTTAATGAACCTCCTGTAAAATCCGGCGTGACCAAGGAAACTTCTTATACCTTTGATGTCCTTGGGACATGGCATCTTTTCAATAGCATCAACCTTGGCTTTATCAACTTCAATACCTTTTTCAGAAACTTTGTGCCCCAAGACAATACCTTCATTAACCATAAAGTGGCACTTTTCCCAATTCAAGACAAGATTAGTTTCTTCACATCTCTGCAAAACTCGATCAAGATTGCTCAAGCAATCATCAAAAGAGGAACCATAGATGGAAAAGTCGTCCATGAAAACCTCACAAATCTTTCCACAAATGTCAGAGAATATAGCCATCATGCATCTTTGAAAGGTAGCAGGTGCATTACATAAACCAAAAGGCATACGTCTATAAGCAAAAGTACCAAAAGGGCATGTAAAAGTAGTCTTTGATTGATCTCTAGCCGACACAGCTATTTGAGAGAAACCAGAATAACCATCTAGAAAGCAATAGTGTGTATGTTTGCATAATCTTTCTAGCATTTGATTAATAAAAGGTAAGGGGTAATGATCTTTCTTAGTAGCTTTATTTAATTTGCGGAAATCAATTACCTTCCTATAACCTGTGATAGTTCTTTGTGGAATCAATTCATCTTTATCATTAGGAACAACAGTAATACCTCCCTTCTTAGGGACACAATGGACAGGACTTACCCACTAACTATCAGCAACGGGATAAATTATACCTGCCTCCAGAAGCTTGAGTATTTATTTTCTTACCACTTCTTTCATTTTAGGATTCAGACGTTGTTGAGGATCACGAAGTGGTTTGGCATTTGCTTCCAAATTTATTTTATGTTGACATAGAGTGGGACTAATGCCCTTAAGATCATCAAGAGTATATCCAATAGCAGCACGATGCTTCTTCAGAGTTTTCAATAATCTTTCTTCTTCATGCTCTGAAAGGTTAGCACTAATAATAACAGGATATATCTTCTTGTCATCAAGATAAGCATATTTAAGATTATCAGGCAACGGTTTAAGCTCAAACACGGGATCACATTGGGTGGAGGAGGATCCCCTAAAATTTCAACCGGCAAATTGTGTTGCAGAATAGGCTCCTGTTTAAAGAATACTTCATCCATTTCCCTTCTTTCATTCATGAACATATCATTTTCATGGTCTAGCAAATAGTGTTCTAAAGGATCACTAGGAGGTACGGCAATAGAAGCAAGACCAATTATTTCATCCTTACTAGGTAATTCTTCCTCACGATGTTGTTTACCAAATTTAGAGAAATTAAACTCATGAACCATATCATCCAAGCCAATAGTAACAATATTCTTTTCGCAATCTATCCTAGCATTAACAGTGTTCAAGAAGGGTCTACCAAATATAATGGGACAAAAGCTATCCTGCAGAGAAGTAAGAACAAGAAAATCAGCAGGATATTTAGTTTTCCCACAAAAGACTTCAGCATCTCTAACAATTCCAATTGGTGAAATAGTATCTCTATTGGCAAGTTTAATTGTGACATCAATACCTTCTAACTCAGCAGGTGCAATGTCATGCATAATTTCTTTTTATAAATCAATAGGTATTGAACTAGCACAAGCACCCATACCACATAAGCCATGGTAACAATGATCTCCTATTCTAACAGAAACAACAGGCATGCCTACCACAGGTCTAGGTTTATCTGTATCACGGGGTTTAGCAATTCTAGCAGTTTCATTATAGAAGTAAATAACATGCCCATCTATATTATCAGACAAGAGATCTTTAACAATAGCAATATTAGGTTCTACTTTAACTTACTCAGGAGGTGTATAAGTTCTAATATTGCTTTTACGAACAACATTTGAAGCTTTAGCATGATCCTTTATCCTAACAGTGAAAGGTGGTTTCTCAACATAAGAAGTAGGAACAATAGGATCATTATAAGTGACAGTCTTTTCTTCAACTTTAATAGGTGCAACTACTTTTACTTCTATGGGAGGATGATATTTAAACCACTTCTCCTAAGGGAGATCAACATAAGTAGCAAAAGATTCACAGAAAGAAGCTACTATCTCAGAGTCAAGTCCATATTTAGTGCTAAACTTACGGAAAATATCGGTGTCCATAAAATATTTAACACAATCAAACTTAGGTGTCATACCTGACTCTTTACCTTCATCGAGGTCCCAATCTTCAGAGTTGCGTTTAATTCTATCCAATAAATTCCATTTAAATTCGATAGTCTTCATCATAAAAGAGCCAGCACAAGAAGTATCAAGCATGGTGCGATTGTTTTCAGAAAGCCGAGCATAAAAACTTTGCATAATTATTTCTCTTGAGAGCTCATGATTGGGGCATGAATATAACATTGATTTAAGCCTCCCCCAAGCTTGAGCAATGTTTTCTCCTTTGCGAGGCCATAAATTATATATATAATTGCGATCACGATGAACAAGATGCATAGGGTAATACTTTTGATGAAATTCCAACTTCAATCTTTTATAGTCCCATGATCTCATATCATCACATAGCCTATACCATATCAATGTGTCTCCCTTCAAAGATAAAGGGAAGACCTTCTTCTTAGCAACATCATCGGGTATACCTGGAAGCTTAAATAATCCACAAACTTCATCCACATATATTAAGTGCTCATCAGGATGCTTTGTTCCATCTCCTGTAAAAGGGTTAGCTAGCAGTCTTTCCATCATACCCGAAGGAAATTCAAAAGGAGTTTCATTTTCAATAGGTTCAGTAGGTTGAGGAGCAACTCTTTGCTCTACTGGACGGGGTGAAGATACCCCGAACAAGCCCCTCAAAGAATTACTTTCCATGATAACAAGTGACAATAAATTTCAGCACACTATATAAAATTTTCCTTACCAAATTCCACCTACCAAAGGCGCTACACTCCCCGGCAACGGCGCCAGAAAAGAGTCTTGATGACCCATGAGTATAGGGGATCTATCATAGTCCTTTCGATAAGTAAGAGTGTCGAACCAAATGAGGAGCAGAAGGAAATGATAAGCGGTTTTCAGCAAGGTATTCTCTGCAAGTACTGATATAAGTGGTAACAGATAGTTTTGTGATAAGATAAATTGTAACGAGCAACAAGTGACAAAAGTAAATAAAGTGCAGCAAGGTGGCCCAATCCTTTTTGTAGCAAAGGACAAGCCAGAACAAACTCTTATAATAGGAAAAGCGCTCCCGAGGACACATGGGAATATCGTCAAGCTAGTTTTCATCATGTTCATATGATTTGCGTGTGATACTTTCATAATTTCATATGTGGGTGGACCGGTGCTTGGGTGCTGTTCTTACTTGAACAAGCATCCCACTTATGATTAACCTCTAGTGCAAGGATCCGCAACTACAACAAAAGTATTAAGGTAAACCTAACCATAGCATGAAACATGTGGATCCAAATCAGCCCCTTACGAAGCAACGCATAAACTAGGGTTTAAGCTTCTGTCACTCTAGCAACCCATCATCTACTTATTACTTCCCAATTCCTTCCTCTAGGACCAAATAATGGTGAAGTGTTATGTAGTCGACGTTCACATAACACCACTAGAGGCTAGACAACATACATCTTATCAAAATATCAAATGAATACCAAATTCACATGACTACTAATAGCAAGACTTCTCCCTTGTCCTCAGGAACAAACGTAATTACTCACAAAGCATATTCATGTTCATAATCAGAGGGGTAATAATATGCATATAGGATCTGAACATATGATCTTCCACCAAATAAACCAACTAGCATCAACTACAAAGAGTAATCAACTCTACTAGCAACCTACTAGCACCAATCCCGGACTTTGAGACAAGAATTGGATACAAGAGATGAACTAGGGTTTGGAGATGAGATGGTGCTAGTGAAGATGTCGATGGAGATTGCCCTCTCCCGATGAGAGGAGCGTTGGTGATGACGATGGTGATGATTTCCCCCTCCGGGAGGGAAGTATCCCCGGCAGAACAGCTCTGCCGGAGCTCTAGATTGGATCCGCCAAGGTTCCGCCTTGTGGCGGCGGAGTCTCGTCCCGAAAAGTTCCCTCCTATTTTTTTCTCATCGAAAGACTTCATATAGGAGAAGATGGACGTCGGAGAGCCACCAGGGGGCCCACGAGGTAGGGGGGCGCGCCCTAGGGGGGGCGCCCCCACCCTCGTGAGCAGCGTGTGGGCCCCCTGGCCTTCATCTTTGGTGAGTATTTTTCTTTATTTATTTTAATATGTCCCATGGAGTTTCAGGACTTTTGGAGTTGCGCAGAATAGGTCTCTAATATTTGCTCCTTTTCCAGCCCAGAATTCCAGCTGCCGGCATTCTCCCTCCTTATGTAAACCTTGTAAAATAAGAGAGAATAGCCATAAGTATTGTGACATAAAGTGAAATAACAGCCCATAATGCAATAAATATCGATATAAAAGCATGATGCAAAATGGACGTATCAGTACTACATGGTGTGTGTTCAATATGAGAAAAATGAAATAAAAGGCAAGGTCCAAATTTTTTGTTGCTATAAGTTCAAGTCCTTGGTCGGAGAAAGTTAAAAAAATTATTGTGAGAGAGGTTTGTACAATAGGAAATATCATTTGTGTAAGACCGACGAAATGGATGAGAAATTACAAACTAAAATACGTCACAGAAGTTCAACGTGAAAACAGCAGGAAGTTCGACTACTACACTGAATGAATTTCAGATGGAAAGCTTTTGAAACCATTGCAAGTATGAAAAAGTGATCAACACGAGAAAGTTGCGTATTTACAACAGCTTTCCATCGGTATATCACTTGCTCAATTCCGATGAGTGGATGGGGAGTTGCGAGAGAAAAAGCACATGAAAAACAGAGTGAAGTTCAAGTACATCTACCGAGAAGTTCAAACTGTTCACGCGGTGCATTTTCGAAGAATCTGTTTTGCGATAATGGCAGAACGCATGATTAAAACAAGGAAGTCCATATGAAATAGATGGAGGAGTTTGATGATTATAGAAAACTCAGATTTTCCTCGTTATTAAAGAATGGAAACAAGAAGTTCAAAAATAAATAACAAGAAGTTCAACTTTTGAAAACAGAATGTTTCAAAAATTTCATAAAAAAAGATTAAGAAAAAATAAAACCAGGAAGTCCACTTTAAAAAGATGGAGAAGTTCGATGATTATAAAAAACTCAGATTTTCCTCATTATTAAAGATTGGAAATAAGAAGTTCAAAAATTAAATAACAAGAAGTTCAACTTTTAAAAATAGAGCGCTTCAAATTTTCATAAAATATATTAAGAAAAAAACCAGGAAGTCCATATTAAAAAGATGGAGAAGTTCGAGGATTATAGAAAACTCAGATTTCCCTTGTTATTAAAGATTTGGAAACAAGAAGTTAAAAAATAAAATAACAAGAAGTTCAACTTTTAAAAATAGAGCACTTCACAATTCATAAAAAAAGATTAAGAAAATCATATTAATATTTATAAAAAACTCAAATATTTTCACGTAACCGATAGAAGTTTAGATTGATAACTGCCAGAAGTTCACGTCTACACGGTGTGTATTTTGTATTAAAAAGGAATAAAAAGGCAAATACTAAAATTTAGTTTTTTATGTTCAAGTCCTTGGTCGAAGAAAGTTAAAAAATTTATTGTGAGAGAGTTTTGTAAAAAAGGAATATCATTTGTGCAACACTGACGAATGGATTAGAAAATTACAAAGAAAAATACGTCATAGAAGTTCAACGTGAAAACAGAAGGAAGTTCAACTACTATGCTGGATGGATTTTAGATGAAAAACTTTTAAAATCATCGCAAGTATGAAAAAACGATCAACACGGGAAAGTTGTGTGCTTACAACAGCTTTCCACTGGTATATCACTTGCTCAATTCTGGTGAGTGGATGGAGAGCTACGAGCAAAAAAATCACGTGAAAAACAGAGTGAAGTTCAGGTACACGCACCGAGAAGTTCAGGTTCTTCACGCGGTGCATTTTCGAAGAATCTGTTTCGCGATAAAGGCAGAACAAATGATCTTGTCATTTTCGAAATTACATGAAAACGGCTAGGAATCAAAGAAAACCATCAACACGGAAAAGTTTTGCATTTTTCCTTAGCTTTGCGGTATATTATTTGCCTCATTCCGATAAAGTTTGTAGAAATTACGAGGAAAATACGTTTTTAGCCATTTTCAAAATTGAAGTAAAATAATAAGGAATTGGGAGAAGCAATATATACAAAAAAGTTTTGCATTTGTTCAAGCTTTCCAATGCCATATCATTTGCTGCATTCGGACGCACGGTTAAAAAATAATCTTGAAAATACGAACTCGGTGGAACTTGTATCGTTTTCTGAATTACTTTTAAACCGTTCAAAATTAGGAAAAACTTTTAACATGAGAAAGTAGCGCATTTTCATAAGATTTCCAACGCCATATTATTTGCCTCAATTGGTTTAGCCGTTTAGAAATGACATAGAAAATACGAAGTCGGGTGTTCCATTTGCAAAATTCTATGATTTTCCAAATTACTCTTTATCCATTGGGAATTAGAGAAAACTTTCAACATGTGGAAGGAGCGGTTTTGTAGCAGCTTTTTGACGCTATATTATTTGCCTCATTCCGATAAATTCTTTAAAAATGTGATCGAAAATACGATTCACGTTTTTTGTATGAGGAAAAAACGGTTTTCAAATCTGCTCTTAAACTGCTTACATTTTGCCAAAAATTTAACTTGGGTCATGATACTGGTGTCCATAGCTTTTCAATGGTATATCGCAAGCCCCGTTTGGGCAATGCTGGTGGAAGTTCAAGCTAGTACTTGGAGAAGTTCAGGTCGAACAACTCAGGTAGTAAAACTGCAAAAACGCAATTTCATCACGACTCGAGAGCAAAATCCGCCAACGAGGGAGATTCCTATTTAAAACTGGTATTTAGTTGCTAAAAAATGTTCCTAGATTACACTAACATCATATAAAACACGACTAAACAGAATAATTCACGGGGGAAGCCACGGTTGCGAAGATATCCCGAAGGTCGGGTTCGTACAGAGGGAAGTCCAGGCGCGTTACTCAGGCAGTTCAGGTTGTGATCAGGCACATGAATATTACTCAGGCAGTTCTAGTTGTGATCAGAATATATAGTCCTCTAGGGCATTCACTTATTGCTAATTCTTCAAATTGACTTTTCTACTAAGTGAATGTGATCAGACCCGTCCCCCTCTATGCTAAACTCAACCAAGTCTGTTCACAAATTCTTCATGTGCGTTCTATTTGAAACCCGTTCAAAATCTTCACTGTGCCCTTGTCAGCTAAATAATTTGAGAATGAAACTTTAAAATGTTCTTATCTGAATTTTCGGTTTTTGCCGCTCAAACCATTCCACATCCCATGATATGATTATTCTATTCACCCCACGATCTCACACGATCCCCACTTCACAATACGTGGGTGACACATGTCACTAGGATGAGAAGGGTCACGGGCACGTTTGTCCATTTTCCTCGAACGAGCGGTTTTTCACCTCGGCTATAAATACCCATCACCCTCCTCAAACCGCATTTACCCCGCTCGACCTTACTCTCCTCGCTCGAGCTATCTGACCTAGCGCCGCCGCTACTTTCATCATCGCCGGTAAGGAAGAGCTTCACTACCTCGACCTTGTCACTGTCGTACTCATGCCGGTCGCAAAATCTTCACTCCGCCGCCGTCGTAGCTGTCTTCCGCCGCCAAGTTAGGGCGTGGAAGATCTGAACGGACGAACTTCCCATCTTCAACTCCCAGTTCATCATGTTCTTCGTCAAGGGTAAAAAGTCTATTTTTACTGGCCTTGTTGATTCTGATGATTTCCACTAAATCTTCCAAAGGTGTTTATTCTTCAACTTCCACACTCGTAAACACCACACATGCATCTGTTCTTGATTTGTTTCTCTAAGCAACATTTTTCTTCAAGATTCCTCAGTTGTGTGGATTTTCAATCTATATAACTCTAGAACCTAAGTCAAAGATCGCTTCGTGAAATTCCTCAAGACACTCCTGGTCAAATTCCTCAAACTGGTTTCTTTTGAAAAACTTCTGAGAACGCGTATGACCTCTCCAAATTCTTCGCACCTATACTCTATTCACAAGTACACATGTCCGCTGTTGAATCTCTAGGTTCTCATCAACTTAACTCATTTGCAGCGTTCCTCGAAGACAAATTGCATACCTCGTCAGAGAATTCCATTGTTCAAAATCCTCAGCTGAAGAAAATGGCTAACGTCAAGAGACCTTAGAAGGGAGGCAAAAGACCAGAAGTGAATACAGCTTTTGAGATACCTGATGATATCTATGCAGAATATTGCACTCTGATCTAGCCAAACATGGTAAGGAGAATAAAAATCAGCGCAAGGTGCACATTCAGAGGATTGAGAGGAGATGGGCACGGGAATGGGGGCAGTACAAATATGTAACTCCTAAGTACATGAAGAAATTCACTTTACACCCTCCTTGCCCAAGACCTCCATTGGCGCCTGGCCAAATTGCTGATCCCACTAGCCTCACGCGCGGTGAGGATTATCTAGATGAATGGGCCAAGCGGCAAGCCAAGCTGGCCAAAATGGCCAAAGAAGCAGTGAGGAAATTCAATGAAGACTCTGCTGCTGCCGCTGCTGAGGCCGCTGCTAGCAAGCCCAAGAAGGCTATGCCCAAGAAGCCTGCGCACAAGACCAGTTCCTCAGCAATGCCCTCACGGACAAGCTCATCAAAGCCCTCATGGCATATTCCTCAAGCAGCTCTAGTCTCCACTGCTGCAAAACCTTTAGCTGCTGCTGCAAAGTCCTCGGCACCTGTGCATCTCGCCTCTTGCCAAAGGACCACTGGTATCTCTATTGCTTCAGAAGCATCTGCAATTTCTTCAGCTCCTCCTCGGTCCTTAGAAGGCCCAACTTTGCTGAAGACAAAGGCCACTGCTGGACGAGGCACAAGGCTAAGTCCTCACAAGATGCAGGTTGCCTTCCATGTGCCTGATACATCCATTTTGCATCATGCTTTTATATCGATATTTATTACATTATGGGCTGTTATTTCACATTATGTCACAATACTTATGGTTATTCCCTCTTATTTTACAAGGTTTACATAAGGAGGGATAATGCCAGTAGCTGGAATTCTAGGATGGAAAAGGAGCAAATATTAGAGACCTATTCTGCACAACTCCAAAAGTCCTGAAACTCCACGGAATACCTTATAATAAATAATGAAAAATCCTTGCCAAAGATGAAGACCAGGGGGCCCACACCCTTCCCACGAGGGTGGGGGGCGCGACCCTACCTCGTGGGCCCCCTGGTGGCTCTTTGATGACCATCTTCTCCTATATGAAGTCTTTCGTTGAGAAAAAAATAAGAATCAACCTTTCGGGACGAAACTCCGCCGCCACAAGGCGGAACCTTGGTGGATCCAATCTAGAGCTCCGGCAGAGCTGTTCTGCCGGGGAAACTTCCCTCCTGGAGGGGGAAATCATCGCCATCGTCATCACCAACGCTCCTCTCATCGGGAGAGGGCAATCTCCATCAACATCTTCATCAGCACCATCTCATCTCAAAACCCTAGTTCATCTCTTGTATCCAATTCTTGTCTCCAAGTTCGAGATTGGTGCTAGTAGGTTGCTAGTAGTGTTAATTACTCCTTGTAGTTGATGCTAGTTGGTTTAATTGGTGGAAGATCATATGTTCAGATCCTTTATGCATATTATTACCCCTCTGATTATGAATATGAATATGCTTTGTGAGTAGTTACGTTTGTTCCTGAGGACAAGGGAGAAGTCTTGCTATTAGTAGTCATGTGAATTTGGTATTCGTTCGATGTTTTGATGAGATGTATGTTGTCTAGCCTCTAGTGGTGTTATGTGAACGTCGAATACATAACACTTCACCATTATTTGGGCCTAGAGGTAGGCATTGGGAAGTAATAAGTAGATGATGGGTTGCTAGAGTGACAGAAGCTTAAACCCTAGTTTATGCGTTGCTTCGTAAGGGGCTGATTTGGATCCATATGTTTCATGCTATGGTTAGGTTTACCTTAATACTTTTGTTGTAGTTGTGGATGCTTGCAATAGAGGTTAATCATAAGTGGGATGCTTGTTCAAGTAAGAACATCACCCAAGCATCGGTCCACCCACATGTCAAATTATCAAAGTACCGAACGCGAATCATATGAACATGATGAAAACTAGCTTGATGATATTCCCATGTGTCCTTGGGAGCGCTTTTCCTTATATAAGAGTTTGTCCAGGCTTGTCCTTTGCTACAAAAAAGATTGGGCCACCTTGCTGCACTTTATTTACTTTTGTTACTTGTTGCTCGTTACAAATTATCTTATCACAAAACTATCTGTTACTACTTATTTCAGTACTTGCAGAGAATACCTTGCTGAAAACCGATTATCATTTCTTTCTGCTCCTCGTTGGGTTCGACACTCTTACTTATCGAAAGGAGTACGATAGATCCCCTATACTTGTGGGTCATCAAGACTCTTTTCTGGCGCCGTTGCCGGGGAGTGAAGTGCCTTTGGTAAGGAAAAATTTATATAGTGTGCTGAAATTTACTGTCACTTGTTACTATGGAAAGTAATCCTTTGAGGGGCTTGTTCGGGGTATCTTCACCCCGACCGGTAGAGCAAAGAGTTGCTCCTCAACCTACTGAACCTATTGAAGATGAAATTCCTTATGAGTATCCTTCGGGTATGATAGAAAAACTGCTAGCTAATCCTTTTACAGGAGATGGAACAAGGCATCCTGATGAACACCTAATATATGTGGATGAAGTTTGTGGATTATTTAAGGTTGGAGGTATACCCGATGATGTTGCTAAGAAGAAGGTATTCCCTTTATCTTTGAAGGGAGACACATTGATATGGTATAGGCTATGTGATGATACGAGATCATGGAACTATAGAAGATTGAAATTGGAATTTCATCAAAAGTATTACCCTATGCATCTTGTTCATCGTGATCGCAATTATATATATAATTTTTGGACTTGTGAAGGAGAAAGCATCGCTCAAGCTTGGGGCAGGCTTAAATCAATGTTATATTCATGCCCCAATCATGAGCTCTCAAGAGAAACAATTCTTCAAAAAAATTATGCTCGGCTTTCTGAAAATAATCGCACCATGCTTGATACTTCTTGTGCTGGCTCTTTTATGATGAAGACTATTGGATTTAGATGGGATTTATTGGATAGAATTAAACACAACTCTGAAGATTGGGATCTCGACAAAGGTAAGGAGTTAGGTATGACACCTAAGTTTGATTGTGTTAAATCTTTTATGGATACCGATATTTTCCGTAAGTTTAGCACTAAATATGGACTTGATTCTGAGATAGTAGCTTCTTTCTATGAATCTTTTGCTACTTATGTTGATCTCCCTAAGGAGAAGTGGTTTAAATATCATACTCCCATAGAAGTAAAAGTAGCCGCACCTGTTAAAGTTGAAGAAAAGCCTATCACTTATAATGGTCCTATTGTTCCTACTTCTTATGTTGAGAAACCACCTTTCCCTGTTAGGATAAAGGATCATGCTAAAGCTTCAACTTTGGTTCGTAAAAGCAATATTAAAATATATACACCTCCTGAGCAAGTTAAAGTTGAACCTAATATTGCTATTGTTAAAGATCTCTTGTCTGATAATATAGATGTGCATGTTATTTATTTCTGCGATGAAACTGCTAGAATTGCTAAACCCCATCACACAGATAAGCCTAGACCTGTGGTAGGCATGCCTGTTATTTCTGTTAAAATAGGAGATCATTATTATGATGGCTTATGTGATATTGGTGCTAGCGCTAGTGCAATACCTATTGACTTATACAAAGAAATTATGCATGACATTGCACCTGTTGAGTTAGAAGAAATTGATGTTACTATTAAACTTGCTAATAGAAATGCTATTTCACCAATGGGAATTGTTAGAGATGTTGAAGTCTTGTGTGGGAAAACTAAATATCCTGCTGATTTTCTTGTTCTTGGTTCCCCACAAGATAGCTTTTGTCCCATTATATTTGGTAGACCCTTCTTAAATACTGTTAATGCTACCATAGATTGCACAACGGATGTTATTACTGTCGGCTTAGATGATATGACTCATGAGTTTAATTTCTCTAAATTTAGTAAACAAAACCATGAAGAAGAAGTTCCTAGTAAGGATGAAATTATTGGTCTTGCTTCTATAGCTGTACCTCCTAGTGATCCTTTAGAACAATATTTGCTAGACCATGAGAATGATATGTTTATGAATGGAAGAAGGGAAATAGATGAAGTATTCTTTAAACAGGAACCTATGCTGAAACACAATTTGCGTTTTGAAATCCTAGGGGATCCTCCTCCACCTAAGGGTGATCCCGTGTTTGAGCTTACACCGTTGCCTAATAATCTTAAATATGCTTATCTTGATGAAAAGAAGATATATCCTGTTATTATTAGTGCTAACCTTTCAGAGCATGAAGAAGAAAGATTATTGAAAACTCTGAAGAAGCACCGTGCTGCTATTGGATATACTCTTGATGATCTTAAGGGAATTAGTCCCACTCTATGTCAACATAAAATAAATTTGGAAGCAGATGCCATACCAGTTCGTGATCCTCAACGACGTCTGAATCCTAAAATGAAAGAAGTGGTAAGAAAAGAAATACTAAAGCTTCTGGAGGCAGGTATAATTTATCCCGTTGCTGATAGTCAGTGGGTAAGTCATGTTAATTGTGTCCCTAAGAAGAGAGGTATTACTGTTGTTCCTAATGATAAAGATGAATTGATTCCACAAAGAATTATTACAGGTTATAGGATGGTAATTGCTTTCCTCAAATTAAATAAGGCTACTAAGAAAGATCACTACCCCTTACCTTTTATTGATCAAATGCTGGAAAGATTATGCAAACATACACATTACTGCTTTCTAGATGGTTATTCTGGTTTCTCTCAAATATCTATGTCGGATAAAGATCAATCAAAGACTACTTTTACATGCCCTTTTGGTACTTTTGCTTATAGACGTATGCCTTTTGGTTTATGTAATGCACCTGCTACCTTTCAAAGATGCACGATGGCTATATTCTCTGACTTTTGTGAAAAGATTTGTGAGGTTTTAATGGACGACTTTTTCGTCTATGGATCTTCTTTTGATGATTGCTTGAGCAATCTTGATCGATTTTTGCAGAGATGTGAAGAAACTAATCTTGTCTTGAATTGGGAAAAGTGACACTTTATGGTTAATGAAGGTATTGTCTTGGGGCATAAAGTTTCTGAAAGAGGTATTGAAGTTGATAAAGCCAAGGTTGATGCTATTGAAAGGATGACATGTCCCAAGGACATCAAAGGTATAAGAAGTTTCCTTGGTCAAGCCGGATTTTATAGGAGGTTCATTAAGGACTTCTCAAAAATTTCTCGGCCTCTGACCAATTTATTACAAAAAGATATACCATTTGTCTTTGATGATGATTGTGTAGAAGCATTTGAAATACTTAAGAAAGCATTAGTCTCTGCACCTATTGTTCAGCCACCTGATTGGAATTTACCCTTTGAAATTATGTGTGATGCTAGCGATTATGCTGTAGGTGCTGCTCTAGGGCAAAGAGTTGATAAGAAATTAAATGTTATCCATTATGCTAGTAAGACTCTAGACAATGCTCAAAGAAATTATGCTACTACTGAAAAAGAACTTTTAGCAGTTGTATTTGCTTGTGATAAGTTCAGACCTTATATTGTTGATTCTAAAGTAACTATCCACACTGATCATGCTGCTATTAAATATCTTATGGAGAAGAAAGATGCTAAACCTAGACTCATTAGATGGGTTCTCTTGCTACTAGAATTTGATTTGCATATTGTTGATAGAAAAGGAGCTGAGAACCCCGTTGCAGACAACTTATCTAGGTTAGAGAATGTTCTTGATGACCCACTACCTATTAATGATAGCTTTCCTGATGAACAATTAAATGTCATAAGTACTTCTCATAGTACCCCTTGGTATGCTGATTATGCTAATTACATAGTTGCTAAATTTATACCACCTAGCTTCACATACCAACAAAAGAAAAAGTTCTTCTATGATTTGAGACATTACTTTTGGGATGACCCACACCTTTATAAAGAAGGAGTGGATGGTGTTATTAGACGTTGTGTACCTGAGCATGAACAGGAACAAATCCTACGCAAGTGCCACTCCGAAACTTATGGAGGACACCACGCGGGAGATAGAACTGCACATAAGGTATTGTAATCCGGTTTTTATTGGCCTACTCTCTTCAAGGATGCCAGTAAGTTTGTCCTATCTTGTGATGAATGTCAAAGAATTGGTAATATTAGTAGATGTCAAGAAATGCCTATGAACTATTCACTTGTTATTGAACCGTTTGATGTTTGGGGCTTTGACTATATGGGACCTTTTCCTGCCTCTAATGGATATACACATATTTTAGTTGCTGTTGATTACGTTACTAAGTGGGTAGAAGCTATTCCAACTAGTAGTGCTGATCATAACACTTCTATTAAAATGCTTAAAGAAGTTATTTTTCCGAGGTTTGGAGTCCCTAGATATTTAATGACTGATGGTGGTTCACATTTTATTCATGGTGCTTTCTGTAAAATGCTTGCTAAATATGACGTCAATCATAGAATTACATCTCTGTATCACCCGCAGTCTAGTGGTCAAGTAGAATTGAGTAATAGAGAACTTAAACTAATTTTGCAAAAGGCTGTCAATAGGTCTAGAAAGAATTGGTCCAAGAAACTTGATGATGCATTATGGGCCTATAGAACTGCATATAAAAATCCTATGGGTATGTCTCCGTATAAAATGGTATATGGAAAACCATGTCACTTACCTCTCGAACTAGAACATAAGGCATATTGGGCTATTAAAGAGCTCAACTATGATTTCAAACTTGCCGGTGAAAAGAGGTTATTTGATATTAGCTCTCTTGATGAATGGAGAACCCAAGCTTATGAAAATGCCAAGTTGTTTAAAGAAAAGGTTAAAAGATGGCATGACAAAAGGATACAAATGCGTGAGTTTAATGTAGGTGATTATGTATTTCTATACAACTCCCGTTTAAGATTTTTTGCAGGAAAACTACTCTCTAAATGGGAAGGCCCCTATGTTATCGAGGAGGTCTATCGTTCCAGTGCCATAAAAATCATCAACTTCAAAGGCACAAATCCGAAGGTGGTAAACGGCCAGAGAATTAAACATTATATCTCAGGTAATCCCATAAATGTTGAAACCAATATTATTGAAACTGTAACCCCAGAGGAATACATAAGGGACACTTTCCAGAACGTTTCAGACTCCGAAAAGGAATAGGTATGTGGTACGGTAAGTAAACCGACTCCAAAACAATTTTTAAGGCAATATTTCTCCGTTTTGGAATATTTAAAAAAATGGAAAATTAAGTAGCAGACCGGGAAGGACACGAGGGCCCCACGAGGGTGGAGGACGCGCCCTACCCCCTGGGCGCGCCCCCCTACCTCGTGAGCACCTCATGTGCCTTCCGGACTCCGTTTTCTTGCACGATACGTATTTTGGTTGGTTAAAATTCACTATATATTCTCCCAAAGGTTTTGACTCCCGTATCACGCAATTATCCTCTGTTTTTGTTTCGAGCTGTCCCGCTGCAGATTAGATCAACATGTCTTCCCAGGATTCGGAAGGAGAAAGCTATGTGGATGATTACTTAGCTAATCCTAAGGTCTATGGAGATGTAGAGCATGATGGTTGGACCACGGAGGAAGAAAAGGACTATGAACCCTATGGGAAGGAGGAGACGAGCTCAGATGAAGATGAAGCCCCATTACCTCAACCTGGGGATATGCATGTGGAGTTCAAAAAGTCAAGTCTCCCTGATAGGGTAAAGAAACCAAAATTCGAGTTTATCCCTTTTCGTCTCTTGCAGGAAAATAAGCAGGACCTATGCAAAAAGATATTAACCCTGGAGTGGGAGATTGATGATCTGAGGGATCAAAATGTCGTCCTCAAGCGTAAATTAAGGGAGAAGTCTATGCCATCAACTAAGTCAACAACACCTCCACCTTCTTCACCAACCAAGGAGATATAATAACATGGGTATGGGCACTCCCCTTGGCAACCGCCAAGCTTGGGGAGGTGCCTCGGTATCGTATCACAATCACAACTCCTATCTTTAACGTTTTCCTTAGTTCTATCCTATTAGTAGTATTTTGATCTAGTAGAATAAAGTTTATGGCATGATCTAGTTTTGAGTTTTGCCTTATGATCTCTCTATGTAATCGAGTCTGTGAGCTATATAATAAAGATTAGTGTTGAGTCAAGGGCTTGATTTTCTTGCTATGATCTTGAGTGAATAAAAGAAAAGAGAAAAAGAATAAGAAGAAACAAAAGTTCATATTGATCTTATCGATAGTAATGACTTCACATAGAAAGAGTGTGATGATTAAAAGTTGTTGGGAGTTGGCAGACATAGCTTTGGTCA
This sequence comes from Triticum aestivum, assembly GCF_018294505.1. NCBI lineage: Eukaryota > Viridiplantae > Streptophyta > Magnoliopsida > Poales > Poaceae > Triticum > Triticum aestivum. The sequence continues at coordinate 525,935,816 of NC_057797.1, forward strand.
TCGTTGCAATTAATAGGAAGTCATAAGGAAAGAGAGGTTTCACATATAAATATACTATTATTCACATCTTTTATGATTGGGAGCACTCATCAAAATATGACATGCTAAAGAGTTGATGTTGGACAAGGAAGACAACGTAATGGGTTATGTTTTCCTATATCTGAGATAAAGTATGTTGTCATGGATCATCCAACATGTTGAGCTTGCATTTCCCCCTAATGCTAGCCAAATTCATTGCACCAAGTAGAGATACTACTTGTGCTTCCAAATACCCTTAAACCAGTCTTTCCATAAGAGTCCACCATATCTACCTATGGATTGAATAAGATCCTTCAAGTAAGTTGTCATCGGTGAAAAGCAATAAAAATTTCTCTCTAAATATGTATGATTGATTGGTGTGGGAGAAATAAGCTTTATACAATCTTGTGATGTGGAAGTAATAAAAGCGAGGGCTGCATAATAAAGGTTCATATCACAAGGGGCAATATAAAGTGACGTTCTTTCGCATTAATATTTTGTGCATCCAACCATAAAAGCGCATGGCAACCTCTGCTTCCCTCTGCGAAGGGCCTATCTTTTATTATTATCTTCTACCTTACGCAAGTGTCATGGTGATCTTCACCTCTCCCTTTTTCATTTTATCCTTTGGCAAGCACAATATGTTGGAAAGATCCTGATATATATATATATATATATATATATATCTAATTGGATGTAGGGGGGCATGAGTTATTATTGTTGACATTACTCTTGAGGTAAAAGGTTGTGGGGAGAAACTATAAGCCCCTATTTTTCTCTTTGTCCGACTAAAACTCCGTAACTACAAGTATTGCGCGAGTGTTAGCAATTATGAAGGACTAGATGATAGTTGAGTATGTAGACTTGCTTTTTAGCTCTGACATAGACTCTTTCTGATGTTATGATAAATTGCAATTGCTTCAATGATTGAGGTTATAGTTTGTAGGTTCTCAATAAGGTTTTTGATTCATACATTTGCATTGTGAATAGATCATCACTTGAACATAAGTAATCATATGACAATATCTATGTATGTTGCTGTTATGAGAATAATCATGATGCCCTCATGTCCGTATTTTATTTTTATCGACGCCTCTACCTCTAAACATGGGGACATATTTATTGTTATTGGCTTTCTCTTGAGGACAAGCGAGGTCTAAGCTTTGGGGAGTTGATACGTCCATTTTGCATCATGCTTTTATATCGATGTTTATTGCATTATGGGCTGTTATTTCACATTATGTCACAATACTTATGGCTATTCTCTCTTATTTTACAAGGTTTACATAAGGAGGGAGAATGCCAGCAGCTGGAATTCTGGGCTGGAAAAGGAGCAAATATTAGAGACCTATTCTGCACAACTCCAAAAGTCCTGAAACTCCACGGAATACCTTATAATAAATAATGAAAAATCCTTGCCAAAGATGAAGAACAGGGGGCCCACACCCTTCCCACGAGGGTGGGGGGCACGCCCCACCTAGGGCGCCCCCCTAGGGCATGCCCCCTACCTCATGGGCCCCCTGGTGGCTCTCCGATGACCATCTTCTCCTATATGAAGTCTTTCTTTGAGAAAAAAAATAAGAAGCAACCTTTCGGGAACTCCGCCGCCACGAGGCGGAACCTTGGCGGATCCAATCTAGAGCTCCGGCGGAGCTGTTCTGCCGGGGAAACTTCCCTCCCAGAGGGGGAAATCATCGCCATCGTCATCACCAACGCTCCTCTCATCGGGAGAGGACAATCTCCATCAACATCTTCATCAGCACCATCTCATCTCAAAACCCTAGTTCATCTCTTGTATCCAATTCTTGTCTCCAAGTCCGGGATTGGTTCTAGTAGGTTGCTAGTAGTGTTAATTACTCCTTGTAGTTGATGCTAGTTGGTTTAATTGGTGGAAGATCATATGTTCAGATCCTTTATGCATATTATTACCCCTCTGATTATGAATATGAATATGCTTTGTGAGTAGTTACGTTTGTTCCTGAGGACAAGGGAGAAGTCATGCTATTAGTAGTCATGTGAATTTGGTATTCGTTCGATATTTTGATGAGATATATGTTGTCTAGCCTCTAGTGGTGTTATGTGAACGTCGACTACAGAACACTTCACCATTATTTGGGCCTAGAGGAGGGCATTGGGAAGTAATAAGTAGATGATGGGTTGCTAGAGTGACAGAAGCTTAAACCCTAGTTTATGCGTTGCTTCGTAAGGGGCTGATTTGGATCCATATGTTTCATGCTATGGTTAGGTTTACCTTAATACTTTTGTTGTAGTTGCGGATGCTTGCAATAGAGGTTAATCATAAGTGGGATGCTTGTTCAAGTAAGAACAGCACCCAAGCACCGGTCCACCCACATGTCAAATTATCAAAGTACCGAACGCGAATCATATGAACATGATGAAAACTAGCTTGACGATATTCCCATGTGTCCTCGGGAGCGCTTTTCCTTATATAAGAGTTTGTCCAGGCTTGTCCTTTGCTACAAAAAGGATTGGGCCACCTTGCTGCACTTTATTTACTTTTGTTACTTGTTGCTCGTTACAAATTATCTTATCACAAAACTATCTGTTACTACTTATTTCCGTACTTGCAAAGAATACCGTGCTGGAAACCGCTTTTCATTTCCTTCTGCTCCTCGTTGGGTTCGACACTCTTACTTATCGAAAGGGCTACGATAGATCCCCTATACTTGTGGGTCATCAGTGTCGTCTAGTGAAGACAAAGCTGACAATGAGGAATTAGCAGAAATCATCAGAGACAGACAACAAAGGGCCGCTAGAGCCAAAGGCAGTAATGTGCCATTGATGTTAGATCACAAGTTGATCCTAGACTTCATCAACCTATGGCATAAGGACCCCAACATTCCTTTGCCTAAGCTGAGCCTCACTCCTGGCTAGAGCCATGTGTTGACAACTTTCATTGACGAGGAAAAATGGAAATTTGAAAAGGGGAGGAAGGTGAAGAAAGCTCAGTACGAGAAAGAGCGCTTTCTGAAGAAAAATGTTTTGAAGCTATCACCTGATGAACTTGTTGCTCTGCAATTAGAAATCAAGGGTCTCAGTGATGAATTTGACTGATACTATGCAGATTGGCTGGGAGCCAAAGTCAGATTCGTCAGAATGGCGAAGGGATTCACCTCAAATGTTGCAGCCTCAACGCAACGTGAAATTCCTTCTCTAGTGTTGTGCCTGAAGAACAATCCAGGCCAGTTGATGCATCTACTACTGTGCGTGAAGAAACTGAACCTGCAGGGCAACTGCATCAGTTGTGCTTGAAGAAACTGCACCAATTTCCTCTTCTCCTCCTGCCCAAACGACAAACATCAACCTTCCTTCTGCAATAGAAGTGAAGAACACCAAGGCTCCAGAGCGAGCAGCTGTGAAGAAAAGGAAAGCATCTGCTTCCTCAGAGTCTTCAACTCCAAATAAAGTGAATACTTTGACAAGCACCTATGAAAATCCCATAGATGTTGTTCCTATATCAAGCATGCCATCAAAGGAGATTGTTCCCTTTGGTGACGAATATGTGATTCCAAATGAATCTGATGAAGATGATCCTTCTACTGCTACGTCAGAGCAGATTGATGAAGAAATTGAAGTGGACCACATCACTTCAACTCCACTGGTCTCCTCGCCCATGCCTTAGTTCACTACTGAAGAGGCATACATTGAAGAAATAGATGAGGAAGATGATGATGTGGATATTGGGTCTGCAACTCCGATTCCGAATGATGACTACTAGGAAAGTCATCACCCTAATTCACCACTCTACACCCCTCTACAACAGATTCCTCAGCCCCCGGTTCAAACTGAAGAAATTCATATGGGCTCTAAAGAACGTCAAGCTTCTCTTCTCACTATTACTAAAGAAGTTCCAGCCACTAGAGCTGATGATAATCCTGCTGAAGAAATGGAGACCAAGGCTGCTGATGACAATACCACTGAAATTCCTGAGCCTGTGGCTCCAGTGGCTATACCTCAAGAGGCTGTGAAGACATCAACTGCAAATCTTCAGCCCAAGACACAGAATCCTCACTCCAAGAAGCAGAAGTTCAAGGCTGAAGACTTCTTCAATGAGCATATTTTCTTCACTGACTACAATCCATATGACTCTGCAAGACTTAGATGCAAGTGCTTCTGGACAGCGAGTCAAATGAACTTCTATTCTTCGCTGCTGTTTGATAAAGACAAGATCTTTGACCATGAGAAAATTCCTCATGTGGATATGGAGTCGCTGCCATGCTTCACGCTAGTCCTTAGTGTTCTTCATGACGCTGGGTTGATTAATTTCTGCACCGACATCTGCAACTGGAATGAAGAACTCATTCTTCAGTTCTATGCCACGTTGCACATCACTGGCAATGTTGAAGATGTCAATTCATGGGTATTGGACTGGATGACCGAGAACACTCACTACAAAGCTCCGGCCTCTGAATTACTTCACCCCATCCCAGCCAGTCCTCCCACTGAAGGTGCAAGGCTCATATGTGCTGAACCTAAACTCTCAGATCATCTGATGCAAGTGCTGATGAAGCCTTTGAAGCCAGGCCAAGCTCCAAGAACCAAATTCCTCGTCAAGGAAATGCTCTATGTGCCAAGGACTGTGTACAGAATATTGACCAAAACCCTCAGTCCTATCAAGGGCCACAACTCTGATGAAGAAGAGGTTGTTGGCATCATGAAGAATCTGCTTTTCAACATCATACATGGTATCCCTATCAACTACCATGAATTCTTCATGAGGACTTTGGCCAATGTAGCTCTATCACCGTTTGAATTGAAGCCTTACACTCCCTGGATTATGAGATTCATCAGATCAAGGTCTTTAATTCATTAGAAGGCTTATTTTCAAAATCATCTCAGCTATTTGCCCCCAATTGAAGTCCTCAAAGGGACTATTTCCTCAGCTGATGAGAAGGGCAAAACCGCTATTATTGATGAAGGCACTCGTCCATTGGATGGACAGTTTCGCAAAGCTTCATCTTATTCCACCAATGACGACTCTGCCACACATGATTCTGCCACAAATGCTTCAAAGCATAATCCTCAAGACACTGCTTCGTGTGTGATGACTGATTGTGAGCTTCTTCTCAGTCTTCATCAGAAAGTCGATCGCAACCACAAGTGGGTCAAGTGTCAGTTTGGTTCAATTCTTTAAAACAGGATGATCACACAAAACACTGTGAAGAAGAACCATTACTACCTCGATGAAGTTTTTGATCACACCTGGGCTGTATTATCTCACCTCTACGGTCATGAAGATCTCAAGCAGATGGGCTTCAAGCAGGACTTTGACTGGTCTCAGCCGCCTTCAAAGAAATTCAAGAAGGTCATAGTTCCTCAGTTGGTAGCCAGCTCATATTCTTCATCGTGCAAGACTGATGAACATGAAGACTTGAACGACACCAAGGCAGGCCCCTCTCTGATGAACATGAAGGAAAAGTTTCCAAGTGATGCTCATCTCAAAATCCTACATCTACCCAATCCTTTCGAGTGAAACCATTGGAAATCTCATACAGTTCAGTCAAGTTCTTCAGAAACAAAGACAAAGATATTCTAGTCTCTGACGAATTTGTTCTGATTGAGGAGTTAGGAATTTGCCAGTGCAGATTGCCTACAAGTGAGGAACATGATAGCCCTGAGGAATTTGATAGTCAAATTTCTGACTGTTCATGTGCTATGCGCCAGCTGTCCCAAAATATGTTCCCACCTAACGGTCATATAATTGAAGGGCATTTATGTCTTATCATGTCGGGCTGCTCCCTAAGCTATAAATAGCCGCCCCCTACAACCATTAGCTGGTTGGCTGCTCCGAGAGAAACTGACACATGTCATTGAGAGCATCCCATCCTCCGAGGACTTTGAGCGAAAATCATCAAGTGAGGAAAACCCAAACCCAAACACCTACAAACCCAAAGTGATTGAGCATAACTGAAGATATTGTTCTTGTGTGGAACCGACACTTGTTACCTTTGAGGATTGTCCATCCTCCAAACGGTTAGGCATCATGGTCTAGAGCATCCAAGAGGAAATTGTGGATCGCCGAGTGACCGAGTCTGTGAAGGTTTGGAAGTCACTTGAATACTTACCATGAGTGATTGGGCGAGGTTTGTGTGACCTTAGCTCAAGGAGAATATAGTGAGGACTGTGTGTCCTCATGTTTAAATACCTTGCTGCTCCAACCAGACGTACGACTGTCACAGCAGTTCGAACTGGTCTACCAAATCACTGTCCTCACCAAGCTATTGGTTCTATTTCCTCAACCATTCCATTTGCTCATTCATATACTATTGTACTTGATAGTTACTGTTTGAAGAATTTGACCAAAAACTTTCTCTATTTCCTCAATCCTATTTCTTCAGTCAGTTAGTCTTCAGCCTGCTTATCCTGTGTTTATGCTACTTGTACTATGTGCTTGTTTTCATTTCATCATGATGACAGTGCTACTACTCTGTTATGCTTGCATATGAGTACTTATTCTGCTGCTTGTTGTTCGTGACTTAGGAATTTCCTCCCCTTGAAATTCCTAAGTGACGAATTTGTAAAAATCGCCTATTCACCCCCATCTAGTCGATATAACGCACTTTCACTACTAACATGGATGCTTCTCTGAGCCAACATCCAGTACAGAGTGAAGACAAATTTGTTTGTGAAGTCTACATTTCCTCTTGCAAACGTAAGTGGTTTCACCAACATATGGAACCATGAGAATGAACCACACATGATGGAGGAACATCCACTGAAATATGAGTTGGTCATCTGTCGATCACAAGTCAGGACTATTTTCGGAATACAACTTTAACTTTGGCAAAATGATGCCCATTGGATAATTAGACCAAAGTAATGAAGCGCCTAGTGTTGGCCAATAAATAGTACAATACTACTTTTTGCAGTCCATGAAGTGACTATCCAATCTTTCTGTGTCTATTTTCAAATGGCACTGCATGTAGTGACTATACTATTCTCTTGTGAAGTTCGATAAAAATTGAGGTCGCTTTGTTTCTTTGCCAAATAGCAATGGGCAGACATCTGTTTGCACAAATATCAAGCAGCTAGTTAACATATACCCCACCTTGTATTTTTGATTTAAACACATCTCTGCTGGTCGTTTCCGCTTAGCATCTGTCATGTTTTGCACTGGATAATTTGATACTGCCATGTTTTGCACTAGACAATTTGGTACTTAATTTATTTGCTAGTATAGAGCAGAAATATAGCGCCTATTCTTCATCGAACCAAGGATATCCATGTTTGAAGTGTTGGAAGAGGTGAAATTGATACAACCAAAATTGAGCATCCAATCATTGAATCATGTCCTACACCACCAATGTAGGTCCACCCTGCCAATAAATTTACATGCAAACCACTAATATTACTATCTAATGACAGTACAAAAATAGTAGCAAGATAGTGCAAACCATGTACCTAGGTAATGAACAACTCATAGTGCCACCAATTGGATATTACAGTTTGGAAGAATAAATGCTCATAATGTTGAACCATTTGGACTTTTTGTGCAGTTCCAATAAAATTGAGCATTCTTGTTTGCACAGATATTGAAAGTGTGATTACTATAAAAGTGGCACTAGTTGAAGCATAGACTCACAAATATAAGCATTCCAATTCTTAATGGGAAAATGTAGCAATACTGTTTCTAACCACCTGTTTGAAGGAATAAATAAGGCATCAATGGCTGATGTCAGGAAGGCATACATAGTATTTTGTGAAAGATTGAACCATTCCTGACCTTTCCTCTTCTTTTAAGCATTTTTTGTGCAGTTCAACTAAAATAAAATGCCATCACCGCCTTGAAAATTCGGTGACACTGTACAAAGAAATGGCTTACAATTACATCATGATGTCAGGTATGTAATCGACAGGCAATAGAGACAAACATGCAGACCTCCTTCGATAACATAATGAAAATTAATTCTAACAAAGGTGTGACTAGCTTTGCCAGCATAATTTGAATGAATTCTACACCCTCTATTCCTTGATATAAGACGTTTTCACAGTTCAATTTAAAGTACCCAAACGTCTAATATTTAGAAAAAACAGGTAGTAGTTTTCTTGAGCATATATCTGGGAAAGCTTGTCACACCTTATATATGTCCATATGCTAATGCAACACCATTCGAATAGTACAAATATACACTAAACTATTGGCTAGTGCAACAATAGAGTAGTTTATTTATTACGGGGTATAGTAAAATGGTTTTACTCAACATATTTCCATAAGATAGCACTGGAAGATTTCTATAAGCATTAACTATACAAAATCTAAAGCTAACAAGTTCCAGCATCGATATACTATCTACGCAACAGCATTACACCAAATACAAAAGTCTGAAGTTAACTAACATTATTAACTAATGACAGTATATTTTTTTTTGCAAACCATGTACCATCAAGGTAAATATCATTTGGAACTTGAGGGGACCTAAAAAATTGCCATCCCAATCTTGATAGTTGATCAAACATAAAAACTTGATTAAACGAATCAAGAAAATAGTAGTAGGAGGAGTGCCCACTCCTGACCTTTCCTCTTCTCTTCATAATTTTTTGTGTAGTTTAACTAAAATAAAATGCCATCACCGCCTTGGCATTTTGGTGACACAGTACAAAAAATGACTTATCATTGCATCATGAAGTGAGGTATGTAATCTATAAGCATTAATAGTGCAAAAATCTAAAGGTAGTAGCAAGTTTCATTGTTGGTATACTAGTTGTGCAACATCATTAGAATGCCTTAGCTCAAAATTCTTTAATACATCCACAATCAATAGCTAACCCTGAAATAATCCAGTGACATTACTTGGTGTTGCTTAAATTTATTGATGGCATTAGACTGACTGCGACATTAGTTAAATGTGGCATCACTTTAGCACTGGCATTGCTTGATTTTACCGGTGGCATTATACTAACACCAAAAAGTGGCAATAAGAACATCGGGAGGTCCTTTCGGACAGTGGGCACACCAGTACGATGTAACTCCACAGACGCATAGGGTGGTGAGGGAGGGTTGCCCAGAGCAACAAATATCGAGGCATCATATGTGGACTATGTCCCATTTTTGTTCTCTTTAGCCACCTTTTTCCTATGTGAGGACAACAAACCGATGGACCTGGTCATTCTCTATTGCGTTGTCATGCCTTTTTTGACTAAACACTATGAGGCAAAAGCCCCACAACAATTTATCACAAAACCAAGGTCTTACATCAGTGTTAAAAAAACTAAGAAGAACTAGCTACACAAAACAGGTGTTAGAAAACCTACCTATTTACAACTGTGAAAATACAAGAGTACAACCAAGGATCATGGCAGAACATTGATCCATTGCAGCAACAAGGGTTTAATTGATGTCTTCTTTCTGCGAGAATGCAGGGTGATGTCATGAAAAAAATTGGCCTCCCATTCGCCAGAAGTTGGCCTAATGTGCCTGAAAATTATGTCATTCCTAGTAGTCCAGATACTCCATGCTGCAAGGAAGACTACTTCAAAGAAAAAAGGTTTCTGGAAGCCTCTTTTGGTAGCGAGGATGCATTCTCCGGTTGATAACCCTGCATACCATTGGATCTGTAAGTAATTCCAAACTCTACTGTTGAAAGTGCACTTGAATAAAAGATGATATTTGTCTTCATGCAATTGTGCTGCACACATAGGGCATTGGTTATCATCCTCCTCAGACCTCCAGTGCTGTCTGAGCTGCATATCTCTTGTGTGAAACCTATCATTGAGCCTTAACCATTCAAAGACCTTGATTTTCATGATATATCTGCTTTGCCAGATCCATTTGCGAGGGTCATCATTAGGCAAGGAAGTATGCATCAGTGCATAATAACTCTTGGCAGTGTAGGTCCCTTTACCAGGTGTCCAAGACCAGGAATCGGGATCATTGGGATTCCTCTGTAAACCATGTATAGCAGCCTGAAGGGAAACCAACTCCTCCATTGCTTATTGGGAAAGAGGTAGTTGAAAAAATGTATCAATGTCAAGATCTTCAACAAAATCCTTAACTGAAATCTTGTCATCAAGTGCAAATGAGAACAATCTGGGGAACCTCTCCTTGGTTGGTGTGTAACAACCATTTAACTTCCATGAATCATGTTAGAAGAGTGAGTTGTGTCCATCATTGACTGTGATGGCCGAATGTAATCTGTAAATCTCATTAAACTTCATAATATCCCTCCACCATGAAAAGCCACACTACACTGTTGCATGGGGAACTACTCCATTATAGTAGGTGTCCTAGATCAAGGAGACCCAAGGGATATCAACCTTGTTATAAAATTTGTGTAGATGCTTAGTAAGCAAGGCTCTATTTTGTATGGCAAGGTTGATGATACCCATGCCTCCTTTATTTTTTGGCCTACAAACCATTAGCCAAGATGCCAAAGATTGCTTTGGGGTGTCAGTATTTCCTCTCCATAAGCATTGCCTCATTATTCTTTCCAATTTCTTTATAATTCCAGCAGGTAAACTGAGGCTGCATAGAAAATATATAGGTGTAGATGATAGGACTGACTGTAGAAACTGCAGTCTAGCACCTTGAGATAACATGGCAGAGCTAGCAGACAATCTCCTTTCAACTCTCTCAACCATAGGAACCAGATCCTGAATTCTGGGTTTGGTAGTTCCCACAGGTAGACCAAGATATCTGAAAGGTAGGGTCCCAACCTAACAACCAAAAACTGCTACCAGCCTGCTGGTTTCTTCAGGGGTAACATTTATGGGCAATATGCATGATTTGTGAAAAATCACCTTGAGGCCAGTGGACTTAGAGAAGTAAACCAACATCTCTTTGAGAGCTATCAACTATGTTTCATCAGCTTGAACTATGAGCAGAGTATCATCAGCATATTGGACAAATGGGAAGTCAGGATCATTTGATGGAATTGGAAGTGAAAGGAGACCCTGCTAGAGCATTTTGTTGACCACAGTTTGCAGCAGATCAGCAGCAATGACAAAAAGGAGAGGTGAAAGTGGGCCCCCCTGCCTGACACCTCTTTTGCAAATGAACTGTTTACCTGGTGCTCCATTAAGTAGTATGGAAGATGATCCATAAGAGAGGAGCTCCTTGATCCAACCAATCCATTTGGCATCAAAACCCTTATATTTTAGCATCAAAAAAATCAACTCATGTTCAACAGTGTCAAAAGCTTTGGCAAAATCAAGCTTCCGAATGAGGATTGGTCTCTTAGATTGATGGCACTGATGAATATATTCCATGCTCCAAGCAATACAGTCTTGAATTGGTCTAGACTTAAGGAATCCATACTGGTTTATATGGATGCATGTGAGAATAACTTTCTGCAGCCTATTTGCTAGGAGCTTGGTGAGGAATTTGAGGCATGTGTTTGTGAGAGAGATTGGCCTATAACCGTTTAGTCCTTTAGGTGATAGAACCTTTGGTATCAGAGTAACAAGGGACCCATTGATGCTCTGGAGGGTTATTCTTCCTTCAAAGAAGTCTGTGAATAACCTAAGAAAATAATCCTTAATAATACATCAACATATCTTTACAAACATTCCAATGAAACCATCAGGTCGTGGTGCTCTATCCTGGGGTAAGTGTTTTAAAATCTCATTAATTTCCTCCTGGGAGAAAGGTCCAGACAGGCCCTCAAGACCAGGAACAGGCTGGATGATATCCTCTAGATCAAACTGCATATCTATTCCTTGAGCTATCCCCATTCTATCCTATAAGAAGACCAAAGTAGTCCAGCCATTTCACTGTGAGATGACACTAGCATTCCATCCTCATTGACAAGCCTGGAAATTGTGTTTCTTCTGAATCTCCCTATTTCCATTGCTTGAAAGAATTTGGAATTTTCCTCACCCTCTGTTGTCATGCCTTTGTACCCTTTTTCAATCAAGAGAGAAGAGACTCGTTCCTTAGCTCCTGATTTTCCCCTTTTCAACCAAGATGCAGGTTCGATACCTAGTCTCTTCGACAATACTTTCCCCCTTTCTTTCCTTATTCAACCCAGACATGGATTAGCCTGCATGAAGTAGGGTTTCCTTTAATAGTGCAAATTATGGTGTTCGTCTGCGTGACCAGCAGAGCATAGGATAGTAAATTTTGGGAGATGGGGGGTGAAAATAGATCCACATGCGGTGCCGTGGTAGATGGGGCAATAGAACAAGGGTATGGTTCGAGAAGCAGTAGCATAGCTGAGGGTCGGCGAGAAGTGGCTTCGCTCGTGGTCGTCGTCCTCCACACACACTACAGCAACGAGCTTGGGGACAGAGGCCATCCCGTGCAGGTGCTAGGTATGAGAGGACGGCGTTGTCGTCAGTGTGTGTCCTCGCCCGCCGCCGACGAGTGCGTTAACGCTGCACGTCCTTTTCTTCCCCGATGGACGGGATCCTGGCGGATCTATGACCACCGGTGAGGAGGGAGAGAGAGGGGCCACCGCCATATTTTTTAGATCTGGAGAGAGGGCGATAATGTGAGAAGGAAGTGGGCAGCCCTTAGCAAGCAAGCGCTGAAGCTCCAGCCTATATATCTTACTGGTACTAGTACTCGAGGTAGAGTATTTTATATTTTCTCTGCAAACAGTACCAATTAGTTGTGCTTCGAAACTGGACGACACACCATTAAAAAATAATGTCGAGTAATAATGCGGCACCTCGGACCAATGCGGCCAGATCGCATTTTGCACGAGAAACGACACACCATGTTTCGTTGACATGTGGTTCCGTTCCAACATGTCAATGAGACGACGGTGAGTCCTATTATATAATTTCCGAATGGACGTCTATGTAGGCCGGGGCGGCTCTTTCTATACTTTGGCAATCGTCCGCTCCTCACTAGCCTCTTCCTGTACCGTGGCAACCGTCCACCACCTCTTTGCCTTTCCCTCTCAATTTCGAATTGTTATCACACGCTTTTCCTCCCTCCATTTTCCTTGACTCTTCTTTCTGCCATTGTTCGTCTCCTCGATGGAGGGAACAGGTAGGAAACGAACCCGTTATTGTTGCCCCAGCTGAAAGATGATGTGGTGGAGGAACTCATTGATCAGTGCGACGTCATCAGCACGGCTAGCATGGCAGGTTCGTTCAAGACCATTCTCGAATAAACAAATAACATCATTACAATGAACCCAATGGTTCAGGAGTGGTTTGATCTAACCTATCTTCTTCGCCGTGACCCAGCTCGCTGGCGTGGGAATGACGGAAGCCTCGCCTTGTGCAAGTTGATGCCACTTGATAATGATATGTGTGATGTTAAGATGCCATCGCTTAAGGGTAAGGCCTGGGCAGGCACAAATGATGATTCAGTTGTTTTATTGGGTAAAAATGTGAGTGGGAACTTGTGAATGTGTACACTCATCACTGGATTCCACTTCCAAAAATTTCAGACTGCCCTGAGGTTGAGCACACCGATGATCTACGTACATTCAAATATGATTGCGGTGACTGTTGTCTATAGAAGATAGCAATTTGTCGAGTTCCCAACTGCTCTTGGGATTATAGGAATGCATGTGTTGTCGCTATATTTGACAAGCTTGTTGTCATCCTTAGTTCTTTGAATCGATGTATATTGCTCAAAAATCATTTTCTGTACACGGCTGTGTACCGTGGTGCAATTCAATACGAGGGTCTTGTGTTTGCTGCCACCAGTTCTGGCACTGTTTTCGCATGAGATGCTTATTATTTAAGTATGTTTGTCTTCCACTGTAATTATAATTATTTCATTCACCATGCATGTGAGTTAGTATCCCCGTACTAATTAACCTTCTTGTATTTCCAAGGTCCTGTCAACATTCCCCCACCGATACTTGGAAAACTTTATAACCAAGGGGGAGATGACGATGGTGATGATCACGAGCATGAAGATGAGTAGGACCTACATACTCAGTGGCGCCTAGCAACTTATTCTGATGGATCACCTCCTCTTGTATATATACATGGCACTGCTGATGTTATAAAAGAAGCAGTTGTTATCTTGTAACATCCCAAAATTCTAAATTTTCGAATGTTATATTAAATAGACAGTTATGATTGATTGTTTGATTGATTGTGTGAAATTGAGTGAAATTCGAAACTTTTGGAAGTTAAATGAGAGGGAATAAAAGGACTTTCCCAAACTTTCATTTTTGCATCTATGATCTCCGTGAATTCAAATTCTTTTCAAATACAAAACCCTAGAGAGAAGATGACATGACTTCTTCCATTTAAATAAATGAAAAGGGTTTTGAAAAGATTTGAATTTTATTTGGAAATATTTTCCAATTCAGAAACTTTAAGCAACTCAATGATTTTCATGAGGGAAGATAAAATAACTTCTTCAAACATATGAAATATGAGTTGGGAGTTTCAAAGAATCAAATTTAGAGCCCGTTTGGGGATTATTTTCATTTTGGAGTTATTTGGGTTTTTATTCAAATTATTTTCCCCAAAAAATAACATATATGGAAAATACGGTAAAATGTTTCCCTACATCAGAAAATTGGAGAGAAATAAATTTGAAATCATTTTGGTATTTTTAAAATGGTTTTTATTGGGTTTTATTGCATTAGTAGCACTCTTTGCTTTATTTAAATTTTTGTGGATTTTATTTGACTCTAGAAAAATGTTCATGTGATAGGACTGACTGTAGAAACTGCAGTCTAGCACCTTGAGATAACATGGCAGAGCTAGCAGACAATCTCCTTTCAACTCTCTCAACCATAGGAACCAGATCCTGAATTCTGGGTTTGGTAGTTCCCACAGGTAGACCAAGATATCTGAAAGGTAGGGTCCCAACCTAACAACCAAAAACTGCTACCAGCCTGCTGGTTTCTTCAGGGGTAACATTTATGGGCAATATGCATGATTTGTGAAAAATCACCTTGAGGCCAGTGGACTTAGAGAAGTAAACCAACATCTCTTTGAGAGCTATCAACTATGTTTCATCAGCTTGAACTATGAGCAGAGTATCATCAGCATATTGGACAAATGGGAAGTCAGGATCATTTGATGGAATTGGAAGTGAAAGGAGACCCTGCTAGAGCATTTTGTTGACCACAGTTTGCAGCAGATCAGCAGCAATGACAAAAAGGAGAGGTGAAAGTGGGCCCCCCTGCCTGACACCTCTTTTGCAAATGAACTGTTTACCTGGTGCTCCATTAAGTAGTATGGAAGATGATCCATAAGAGAGGAGCTCCTTGATCCAACCAATCCATTTGGCATCAAAACCCTTATATTTTAGCATCAAAAAAATCAACTCATGTTCAACAGTGTCAAAAGCTTTGGCAAAATCAAGCTTCCGAATGAGGATTGGTCTCTTAGATTGATGGCACTGATGAATATATTCCATGCTCCAAGCAATACAGTCTTGAATTGGTCTAGACTTAAGGAATCCATACTGGTTTATATGGATGCATGTGAGAATAACTTTCTGCAGCCTATTTGCTAGGAGCTTGGTGAGGAATTTGAGGCATGTGTTTGTGAGAGAGATTGGCCTATAACCGTTTAGTCCTTTAGGTGATAGAACCTTTGGTATCAGAGTAACAAGGGACCCATTGATGCTCTGGAGGGTTATTCTTCCTTCAAAGAAGTCTGTGAATAACCTAAGAAAATAATCCTTAATAATACATCAACATATCTTTACAAACATTCCAATGAAACCATCAGGTCGTGGTGCTCTATCCTGGGGTAAGTGTTTTAAAATCTCATTAATTTCCTCCTGGGAGAAAGGTCCAGACAGGCCCTCAAGACCAGGAACAGGCTGGATGATATCCTCTAGATCAAACTGCATATCTATTCCTTGAGCTATCCCCATTCTATCCTATAAGAAGACCAAAGTAGTCCAGCCATTTCACTGTGAGATGACACTAGCATTCCATCCTCATTGACAAGCCTGGAAATTGTGTTTCTTCTGAATCTCCCTATTTCCATTGCTTGAAAGAATTTGGAATTTTCCTCACCCTCTGTTGTCATGCCTTTGTACCCTTTTTCAATCAAGAGAGAAGAGACTCGTTCCTTAGCTCCTGATTTTCCCCTTTTCAACCAAGATGCAGGTTCGATACCTAGTCTCTTCGACAATACTTTCCCCCTTTCTTTCCTTATTCAACCCAGACATGGATTAGCCTGCATGAAGTAGGGTTTCCTTTAATAGTGCAAATTATGGTGTTCGTCTGCGTGACCAGCAGAGCATAGGATAGTAAATTTTGGGAGATGGGGGGTGAAAATAGATCCACATGCGGTGCCGTGGTAGATGGGGCAATAGAACAAGGGTATGGTTCGAGAAGCAGTAGCATAGCTGAGGGTCGGCGAGAAGTGGCTTCGCTCGTGGTCGTCGTCCTCCACACACACTACAGCAACGAGCTTGGGGACAGAGGCCATCCCGTGCAGGTGCTAGGTATGAGAGGACGGCGTTGTCGTCAGTGTGTGTCCTCGCCCGCCGCCGACGAGTGCGTTAACGCTGCACGTCCTTTTCTTCCCCGATGGACGGGATCCTGGCGGATCTATGACCACCGGTGAGGAGGGAGAGAGAGGGGCCACCGCCATATTTTTTAGATCTGGAGAGAGGGCGATAATGTGAGAAGGAAGTGGGCAGCCCTTAGCAAGCAAGCGCTGAAGCTCCAGCCTATATATCTTACTGGTACTAGTACTCGAGGTAGAGTATTTTATATTTTCTCTGCAAACAGTACCAATTAGTTGTGCTTCGAAACTGGACGACACACCATTAAAAAATAATGTCGAGTAATAATGCGGCACCTCGGACCAATGCGGCCAGATCGCATTTTGCACGAGAAACGACACACCATGTTTCGTTGACATGTGGTTCCGTTCCAACATGTCAATGAGACGACGGTGAGTCCTATTATATAATTTCCGAATGGACGTCTATGTAGGCCGGGGCGGCTCTTTCTATACTTTGGCAATCGTCCGCTCCTCACTAGCCTCTTCCTGTACCGTGGCAACCGTCCACCACCTCTTTGCCTTTCCCTCTCAATTTCGAATTGTTATCACACGCTTTTCCTCCCTCCATTTTCCTTGACTCTTCTTTCTGCCATTGTTCGTCTCCTCGATGGAGGGAACAGGTAGGAAACGAACCCGTTATTGTTGCCCCAGCTGAAAGATGATGTGGTGGAGGAACTCATTGATCAGTGCGACGTCATCAGCACGGCTAGCATGGCAGGTTCGTTCAAGACCATTCTCGAATAAACAAATAACATCATTACAATGAACCCAATGGTTCAGGAGTGGTTTGATCTAACCTATCTTCTTCGCCGTGACCCAGCTCGCTGGCGTGGGAATGACGGAAGCCTCGCCTTGTGCAAGTTGATGCCACTTGATAATGATATGTGTGATGTTAAGATGCCATCGCTTAAGGGTAAGGCCTGGGCAGGCACAAATGATGATTCAGTTGTTTTATTGGGTAAAAATGTGAGTGGGAACTTGTGAATGTGTACACTCATCACTGGATTCCACTTCCAAAAATTTCAGACTGCCCTGAGGTTGAGCACACCGATGATCTACGTACATTCAAATATGATTGCGGTGACTGTTGTCTATAGAAGATAGCAATTTGTCGAGTTCCCAGCTGCTCTTGGGATTATAGGAATGCATGTGTTGTCGCTATATTTGACAAGCTTGTTGTCATCCTTAGTTCTTTGAATCGATGTATATTGCTCAAAAATCATTTTCTGTACACGGCTGTGTACCGTGGTGCAATTCAATACGAGGGTCTTGTGTTTGCTGCCACCAGTTCTGGCACTGTTTTCGCATGAGATGCTTATTATTTAAGTATGTTTGTCTTCCACTGTAATTATAATTATTTCATTCACCATGCATGTGAGTTAGTATCCCCGTACTAATTAACCTTCTTGTATTTCCAAGGTCCTGTCAACATTCCCCCACCGATACTTGGAAAACTTTATAACCAAGGGGGAGATGACGATGGTGATGATCACGAGCATGAAGATGAGTAGGACCTACATACTCAGTGGCGCCTAGCAACTTATTCTGATGGATCACCTCCTCTTGTATATATACATGGCACTGCTGATGTTATAAAAGAAGCAGTTGTTATCTTGTAACATCCCAAAATTCTAAATTTTCGAATGTTATATTAAATAGACAGTTATGATTGATTGTTTGATTGATTGTGTGAAATTGAGTGAAATTCGAAACTTTTGGAAGTTAAATGAGAGGGAATAAAAGGACTTTCCCAAACTTTCATTTTTGCATCTATGATCTCCGTGAATTCAAATTCTTTTCAAATACAAAACCCTAGAGAGAAGATGACATGACTTCTTCCATTTAAATAAATGAAAAGGGTTTTGAAAAGATTTGAATTTTATTTGGAAATATTTTCCAATTCAGAAACTTTAAGCAACTCAATGATTTTCATGAGGGAAGATAAAATAACTTCTTCAAACATATGAAATATGAGTTGGGAGTTTCAAAGAATCAAATTTAGAGCCCGTTTGGGGATTATT
The DNA here is from genome assembly GCF_018294505.1 of Triticum aestivum. Taxonomy (NCBI): domain Eukaryota; kingdom Viridiplantae; phylum Streptophyta; class Magnoliopsida; order Poales; family Poaceae; genus Triticum; species Triticum aestivum. The sequence goes on from NC_057797.1 coordinate 525,954,265, forward strand.
TTCATTTTGGAGTTATTTGGGTTTTTATTCAAATTATTTTCCCCAAAAAATAACATATATGGAAAATACGGTAAAATGTTTCCCTACATCAGAAAATTGGAGAGAAATAAATTTGAAATCATTTTGGTATTTTTAAAATGGTTTTTATTGGGTTTTATTGCATTAGTAGCACTCTTTGCTTTATTTAAATTTTTGTGGATTTTATTTGACTCTAGAAAAATGTTCATGTGATAGAAAATCTTTTTTTGAAAATTTTGATATATTATATGCCTATATAAATTTTTTTATTGATTTGGTTTTTTTATTATTTGTATCTGTCTACTTAAAAAAACGTTTGACCGACCAGACCGGGCCGGCCCAGCTAGCCAGCCAGGCCGCGGCCCAGCCGGCCCACGCTGCTCGCCTGCACCGAGCGCGACTGCTCCTGCTGCATGCACCGCCGCTGTGTCGGCCTCGACATCCTAGCCGTGCCACCGCCGGACTTCCACCGCCGCCCTTGCTTGCCCCTCGCCCAAGCATCGCCACCCCTCGCTCCCCCTCTATATAAGCTCGCGCCGCTGCCGCCCTCTCTCTCCTCCGCGTCGATCCCTCCGTCGCCGCCCGATCTAACCGTCACCACCGCCGGTTTTTCTCGCAGAACCGTTGAGCTGGCCGAACTGGTAAAACCCGACTGCCCGACCCAGTTTTTCTTTTCGTTTTTTCTTCTTTTAATCGGTTTAGTTATTTAGGTTAATTTAATTAGTGGGTGTTCGTCCATTAGTATTCGGTAGTGAACGATGTCATTCTGTAGCGAACGTTCGTTTGATAGGATTTTTCTTTTTATTTTAGATTTTGGCCAGGGACCCATCCATGAAAATTTTATTTAAAGATTGACCCCTGTTTTTCAAACTAGCACAACTTCTTGCTCGCTTATCCAAATCTAATGAAACCAACGCCCACTTCTTCGTTACGATCCCCTCTTTCCAGTAAAACAACCTAAACATGTTTTTGAAAGTTTTAAAATTTGAATTCAAGCAGATTTGATTTGAATCTTCTTTTGATCGTAACTTGAGTTTGATAACTCCGATTTAGTTAATTCTTTTTGTAAATCGAAGCTCTTGACCTAAACTTTCTGATAAGGCCAAATTTCACATAATTTTGGTACTGTTAGAAATTGTTTTATGTTGCAAGAGTTATTTTCTTGGTTTTGATGTTTTCCGAATTGTCTTCTTCGTTCTTGTCGATCTTTTGAGTGATTGCTTATGTGCGGTTACTATTGCTTGCTTACGATAGATTGACCAGAGTGTGATGAGTAGAACTATCAGGAGTTATGAGTATGAATCATCTTCATCAACAGTACGAGGCAAGTTCACACTTTGATCATATCCCTTTAATACCCAGTTTTTATGCATTAGCCTCAACCCTCAAACATTGCATGAGTAGGATTGATAACATGTGTGTATTGGGAAGTAGTTGATGAGGTAGGAACCTATTGTCCTACATTCAAACCTTGGGAGTTACTTTTATGTTATGCTCCTGCTCGTAGATGTGGATTGGTTTGAGAGAATTCATGAAAGATGTGACAGATTATTGTTAACTAAGGTTTAACTTAAGGTGGCTAATTTAATACACATTTGGGTGGATTGGTTGGGGCACCCTGGGGATATATCGGTGGACTTTCCCGGACACCTGGGGATTTACCAGCGTTGTCCTAGGAGATCCCTGGGTTACCGTGTGATCATCCTATGGTTTGCGACCCAGGCTCAAAGGGATCATAAGATTATTGGTGATGGAAACTTCCCCGTGCAGCCACAAGATATTACGGGATCTAGCATAGTTGAGTAAGTTGTGGGAAACCTTTCCATGATGGGCTAGCAGATGTAGGGGATTGTAGGTGTACTGGCCAATCTATCGGTTAAGGGTACCTCTTCGGAAAGACTGTGTCTCAGTCATTCGTTTCTCAAACACCAATGCAGTGCGAGAAATACAATGGAGGAGATTGAGTCTTGTGGGGAAAAGTGCACAAACCTCTGCAGAGTGTACAAACTAATCATGATTAGCCATGTCCCCGGTTATGGACATCTTGAGTATCTGGTTCTTGGATTATCATGTTGATCTCATCACTTTACTTAATTATTTTGTTGGGTTGTTAACTTTTAATTGGGATTGTGTTGGATGAACCTTCTCAATAATTTTCAACCAACTTGGTAGTTAAATAAAATTTATTCCTTTGCTGTAGGGAAAAATTTGCTTTATGCAAAAACTAAACTTGGAGCTTTCCACTAGCCAAATATGCATGTAGTGATAGCTATTATTCAGCATTGTCCTATGGTGTGAATTTGCCAGTACATTCAATGTACTGACCCTTTGTGGCTGCAACATCTCATGTTGCAGGAATCTTACGACGAGTAAGTGATACGTTAGGGTTACGATTTATACACTCAACTTTGTCGTTGGTGTTGATGGGAATCCACAACCGTGTTGTTACTTCCGCTATTTGGATTGAGGTAATAGTATTTATGTTACTTATTACATGTTATTTGGCTCTGTTATAAATCCTCGAGTACTGTGTGTGTCAGCATACCAATCCAGGGATGACAATTAAGCACAGAGACTTGATCGTCTGAGGTCGGGTCGCTACAAGATGGTATCAGAGCCAGGTGGACTGTAGGACATGACCCCTAGAAACTAGAAAGCCCATAGGAAAGATTTTCTCTACAACTTCCTTTTCAAAAATATATTTTCCTCTCTTCTTTTCTGAGCTTTATCAAATATTCCCTTTTAGTTAGACTATACCTCTTTCGCCTTTTGACCACGCGAAGATTCGACTGATGAGACCACAACAAGAAGTACAAGATATCGGACAACTAAGACCACTTCGGAATGAAGAGGATTTTACCATGCATTACAATAATGGAAACTACAATGGTTGAAGACTCCGAAGACTAGGAGAATTAGAAGGCTCTGAAGAATTCCCATATTTGTATGACCTAGGAAGGTTACCCTTATGGAACTTGGCAGACTATTGAAGCTGTCAATACCTGAGATCAAGGTGTGTTGGAGAAAGACCGGAACATGGAGCATTAGAACTCAAAGTTTTTGTCAAGAAAACCCTAATGGAGGAGATATCAACTATGGAATGATAGCTCATGGCAATGACAAGGGAAGAAACACGGTTATCCGTGATGTCATCGCCACTGATGCTATGGTCACCGTGCTGAGTTAAACATACATTTCTTCAGAAAGATTAGATGGTAGAAGGCTGATGGAGCAATTGTCAGCAAAGGATGCAAATTTAGCCTTAGCCGGTGTATCACCAGGATCTGGAGTATTACATTAAGAATTTTAAGATGGACCTGCAGGAAGTCGTATTTGATAAGAAAGTATTTCATGAAGAACTCGGGACCCAGAAGCTGAAAGTAGCCAAGCTGGAGGATGCAAAACTCGATACCAGAGAATCGTCAGGAACTGAAGGACAGTAGGACCATGGTTCATGCCAAGGTTGTTGAAACCTAGAAGTTTGGAACGCAACTCCAGGAATATTAAAGGACGTCATGAGAGACTTCACGTCAACAGTGATGATCTGGCAAAAGTACTTGAGAAGGACAAGCACGATCGGAAGAAGCCGTCAGAGACATGAACAAGACCTGAAGAGTTTGATGAAATTGAAGATTTATTAACCTTTAAGAAGACCAAACCCCTATTATATATATACCCATGTTAGATGCGACGATTGTGAGCTGTCATTTTGTTTGATGTTTTCCGACAGCCACAATAAAATATGTCTTTTCAAAACTATTGTTTGTATTGTGTGTATCCCTCTCTATCTCTCTTATCTCACCGCAAAACGCTTGGACCCAATAGAGGATGAATGGATATGAACTCATATTTTTTGGACCAATGACTCAATTGGAGACGGACCGATGGATTCAGAACATGGAAGATCACATGAAGCACAACACTATAGCCGGAAAGGATATGACCCAGCATGCTCTTCAGTGCTTTGAAAGAGGTGCTGCTACTTGGTGGAGGATGTACCAAACCATCAATGGATGGCAAGGAGTAACCACTTTGAAAGAATTTAAGTTGACTTTGCAAAAGTCTCGGCCTGTGTCCTAGAAATTGAAGCCTTATGGATATGATATGAGGAAACCTTGGGCATGCATGATCCGTGGAGAAATAGGACACACCCATATAGAACACAAGGATGAATGCCCCAACCGTGAAGGAAGTCACACAGCTGAAGAATGCCCAACTAGGCAGATCACTTGTTTCTTGTGTGAAGAGACTACCCACTACCCTACTCAGTGTCACATTTACCCCATGGTACAAAGAATCGTACAATAGAAGAAAGAAGCAATGAGAGGAGCCCTCATGAAATTTTTAGAAGAACCTGTGATGAAGGAAGAGGTGGAGGACGCACCCAAAGAGGACCCAGTTAAACCCTGCACCAAGTCATGCTATTCATGTGGAGAAGAAGGACACATCTCCCAAAATTGTCTAAATGGGGATCTAGTAGAATTCTCGACAGGGGAAGTAGAGTATGACCCACAAGAAATAGAAGCCCTGGTTGGTATGAGAAAGTCCAGGAAGAGAAGTAGATTGGATTCCAGGAAGGACCTGAGTCATATCACCTGTTTCAGGTGCAAGGAGTCGAGGCACTACTTCAGTAGTTTCCCAAAAAAAGAAACCTCGAAACTTGTCAGAAGTAATATGTTTTCATTGTAATAAAGCAGGGCACCTTGCCAGAGATTGTCCCAAGGAGAAGGAGACTTGTGATAATTAGTTGTGTCTGTGAGAAATATAGTAGTAGCAATGGGAACATTTCTTTTATAGTGAGGTGTTGAGTTAAGGCATATAATGGAAATGTAGAAGATTGTAGTAATTTGAGAATTAATAGTTAGCATCGTTGGTACTGATTTGGATTTTATGAGTTGTTACTGTATGAAAAAAAGATTTTTGAACATTTTCGAGGATATCAGAAATATGGTCTATGGAAGAAGTTGTGCATTTTAAGGGTGGTAGTACCCTGTGAGGACACTTGACCTCTGGAAAGGATTATGATATGCCACAGAGTAGATTTCGGACAAAATAAGTACGAGTTTTATCTCGATATGTGGGATATCCCAAGAGTATGAAGGGATGAAGTACTATTGGAATATAAATGAGGTATAATGTTAGGTAATATGGAGCAATTGTAACTCGATGATGAGTCTGAGTAATCACGTCTTAGTTTAGTACCAATAGAAGGAAGGGCGACAGTACAATTGGATGGACTTAAGAAATGCTAGGAAGCTGGATGTTGGAATAATCATCAGTTGCCCCGATGATGAGTTCAAGGTTTACAAGTAATGAAATGGGCCATAACCCACAGGCCCCAGGACCTGCCAAGAAGCAAGCACACTCTTGCTAAAGGAAAAACCCTGGAAGAAGTTACGACTTTATCAATAGACGATCTTATAGGAGTAACGCTAAACCTGAGAGTTCTGAAAGAACGATATATGTTTTATTGGCTTGCAGAATCAATGGATTTATCCGAACTTGGTTCGTCGACAAGAGAAGTTCTGCAATGATGGTGAGGATGACCGAGTGTTAGAATGCGAGATTCACTAAACAATATACAGGGTAATGATTTGGGTGTGGGATGGATTTATCACCATACCGACTTACTCTTATTATTCGCCTTGCTATGTGGGATGGTAAATCTAAGTGACTTACCCATAGTAGAGAGACGACGATCAAAATCTTGTTTGAACCTTAGAATGGTATGAAATTTTTTTCCCTTGTACAAGGCAGCTGCTGCTAACCGTAGGTTATACGGTGAGGTTCAACCCAGACCCATTTCATGCAGGAGAAACCATAAATTGTTGACCGCCATGAGATATCGATAGTTAGCATTGGCGTCTGTAGTGACCAGACCTCAAACAGTCTGATCCCTGTGCTCCGGTGTCATCCCTGGATCAGTAATGCTGACACCACACAGTACTCGGAGGATTTATAGCAGAGTAGAAATCACACACTTATTACATCGAGTGTCTCAAAAGAGAACTTATTACAATAAATATGGCTTAAGGCCATCTAATAACGATAACAGTGGAAGGCTTGGAAGATAAGTGAGTCCATCAACTCCAACGGCATCACTGAGTATAGAACCACGACCTAAAAACTCCTTAATCGTCGTCTAAAAAGTCTGCAACATTAATGTTGCATCCCGAAAATGGGTCAGCACATGGAATAGGCTGGCAAGGTAACACATAGAGAGTAATGGAATGCAACAGCTATACTATATGCATATTTGGCTGGTGGAAAGCTCTATGGTTACAGTTTTGCATAAAGCCAATTTTCCCTACTTCAAAAGGAATAAATTTAATTACTATATGGTGGTTGTTAAACATTGTGAATGGTTGACAGCATTCTCAATCCCAATTAAGCATCATCATTAACCCAACAACATTAATTTTAGAGTAACATGTTGAGATTCACATGATAATCCAGATACTAGATACTCAAGATGTCCATAACCGGGGACACGGCTAATCATGATTAGTTTGTTACACTCTGCAGAGGTTTGCACACTTTTCCCCACAAGACTCGATCGCCTCCGTTGGATTTCTCGCACTACATGGTGTTTGAGAAATGGATGACCGAGACACAGTCTTTCAGAAGCGCTAGCACCTTATGATGGATAGACCGGTACACCTACGTTCCCCTACATCTGCTAGTCTATCCTGTAAGAGTTCGCACGACTTAATCAACTATGCCAGAGCCCATAATGGCTTGTGGCTGCACACGGAAGTTTCTAGTTTGAAAAATCTCATGATGCCTTTGAGCCTGAGTGGCGGTCCAAAAGAAAACAGGCAGGTCCTGGAATACCCAGGTGCCTCAATCCACCCAGATGTGTGTTTAAGTTGCCACCTTAGATAAACCACTAATTATCAATCTCACATTTGTCATGGATTTCACTCACCCAATCCACGTCTACTAGCATAGCATGGCATAATAAGCAAACGTAGAAGTAACTCCCAAAGGTTTGATAATAAACATGTAATAGGTACTACCTCATCTACTTCCCATCCCATAGTTTAATTAGATCCTAATCATGCAATGTGTGAAGATTGATCTAATGCAAAAAAAACTGAGTTGTAGAAAAGGTATGATCAAAGTGTTACTTGCCTTGCTGATGATCCGTGAAACCTAACGATTCGAAGTAACAGGCGGCGCACTCCGGGTACTCTATCGCAGGCAAACAAACAAGCATACAATAAGTACTCATCTAATGCACAGGTAAAACTCAAATAAGAGATCTAACCAGAAGGTTCAACTTAAGAACTCCGGTTGGCAAAAAGAATCAAATCGAACGAAGCAAAGAAAGTCAAACGGCGAAAGAAAACAACTTTGTTCTAGTAATCTGAACCTAAGTCAAATTTTACAGTAGCAAAAACTTGTTTCAGTTGATTATTCAGATAGAGGGTTTCGAGACGAAACTCCAGGCGCTTGAATCGCCTGATTCCGATAAACGAGCGAAAAGTTAAACTAAAACGAAAATCGGATCAGAAATCGCGATCAGAAAATAACCGTGGAAAAAATCCGACGAAAAAGAAAAACGACAAACGGAATTTTTTTTTTAAACGGCACGGATTTCGAGGTGCGGCGAACCTCGGGCGACGCGCGGCTCCGGCGGATCGGCGGCGGGGCGGCGACGGCGGCTGGCGGTGGTGGCTAGGGTTAGGGTTCGGGCGGCGGCTGCTGGTGGGCTGGCTCGGGCCCGAGGCGCGGCTTATAAACCCCCCCCCCCCCGGCCGGCAGAGTTCTGGCCGGTTACGACCCGTAGTCGGTTCCGTTTTTTTTGCTCGGAAGAAAAATAAAAAGAAATACTAAACGGACTCCAAAAATCCCGAAATAAATTTTCCCGGGCTTCTAAAATCAAGCCCGACAAAGTGAACATTTATTTGGGCCCTAAATGCAATTTTGAAAAACGCGCATTTTTCCTAATTCAAAAAAAACAAAAAAAACTCCGAAATAAAACTATTTGATTTTTTTATTAAATCCTCAATATTTCTATATTTTGGGAAAGTCATTTTATTCCCTCTCTCATATTTTTGTAATAGAAATAATTGATGATAAAATAAATAAAATCAAATGATCCTATTCTCAAAATTTGAGAAAAACTCAAATATGAAAATAACGAAATCCCCAACTCTCTCCGTGGGTCCTTGAGTTGCTTAGAATTTTCTAGGATGAAAACCCAAAGCAAATAAAATATGATATGCATGATGATCTAATGTATAACATTCCAAATTGAAAATTTGGGATGTTACAAACCTACCCCCCCTTAAGATGAATCTCGCCCTCGAGATTCGGGTTGGCTAGAAAATAGGTGAGGGTGGTCTTTGAGCAAATCTTCCTCTCGTTCCCAGGTGGCTTCATCCTCCGTGTGGTGGCTCCACTGAACCTTGCAAAACTTGATAACATTGCTGCGAGTAACTCGGCTGGCAAACTCGAGGATCTTAACTGGTTTCTCCTCGTAGGTCAAATCGTTATCCAACTGAATAGTTTCCAAAGGCACTGTGTCTCTCAATGGTATGTCAGCCATCTCCGTGTGACACTTCTTTAACTGAGAAACATGGAACACATCATGAATTCCTGACAATCCTTCGGGCAATTTCAACTTGTAGGCCACTTCTCCCATACGCTCCAAAATTCTATATGGTCGTACAAATCGTGGCGCTAACTTCCCTTTAACTCCAAAATGATTTGTTCCCCGAAGTGGAGATACTCGAAGATAAGCTCTGTCTCCAACTTCGTAAACTGTCTCCTTGCGTTTAGAATCTGCATAACTCTTCTGTCTGGACTGGGCTACCTTGAGCCTATCGCGAATCAACTTCACTTTCTGTTCAGACTCCTTAATCAAGTTAGGTCCAAACAACTGACGGTCTCCAAATTCGTCCCACGACAACGGTGTCCTGCACCTCCTTCCGTACAAAGCTTCGAAAGCGGCCATCTTCAAACTGGTTTGGTAACTGTTGTTGTAAGATAACTCTGCATATGGCAAATTATTGTCCCAACTAGATCCATAATCTAGCGCACAAGCTCTCAGCATATCCTCCAAAATCTGATTGACTCTCTCGGTCTGTCCATCTGTCTGCGGATGAAAAGCTGTACTGAATTCTAGCCTGGTTCCCAAAGTTTCGTGCAACTGCTTCCAGAACTTTGAGGTAAACTGGGTTCCTCTATCTGATACGATACTCCTCGGAACTCCATGCAGACATACTATTCTGGTCATGTATATTGTTGCCAACTTAGCACTGGTATAAGTGGTCTTTACTGGGATGAAATGAGCTACTTTCGTCAATCGATCGACTACAACCCAAATCGAGTCATAGCCTGAACGAGTCCTGGGCAATCACGTGATAGAATCCATGCCTAACTTATCCCACTTCCATTCGGGTATCGGCAATGGTTGTAACAATCCTGCTGGCTTCTGATGCTCCGCCTTTACTCTCTGGCATACATCACAAACTGCTACATACTCTGCTATTTCTTTCTTCATTCCGGTCCACCAGAAAATATCCTTCAAATCCAGATACATCTTGGTATTCCCTGGGTGAATCAAATAGGGTGAATCATGGGCCTCTTGCAGAATTAACTTCCTGATCTCCAGGTCATTGGGCACATAGACACGGTCTTCAAACCATAGGGTACGTGCTCATCCTCACGAAATCCTTTAGCTTTTCCTTCTTTCATTTTCTCCTTTATGGAAGCAATCTCCTTGCCAGTCTTCTGAGCTTCCCTGATTCTGTCCATCAAAGTTTACTGAATTTCCAACGCTGCTACATAGCCTATCGGAACTATTTCCAAACATAGTTCACGAAGATTTTCTGCTAACTCCTTGGGTATTTCTCCCATCATTAACGTATTGACATGGCTCTTGCGGCTTAATGCATCAGCTACTACATTAGCCTTCCCGGGATGATAATGCAATTTCATATCATAATCCTTGATGAGCTCCAACCATCTCCTTTGTCTGAGGTTCAACTCCTTCTGTGTGAAAATGTACTTCAAACTCTTATGATCCGTGTACACCTCACAATGATTTCCGATGAGGAAATGTCTCCATGTCTTCAAGGCATGCTCTACGGCTGCTAACTCCAAATCATGCGTAACGTAATTCAACTCATGGGGCTTCAGTTGTCTTGAGGCATATGAAACAACTCTCCCTTCCTGCATAAGCACTGCTCCAAGTCCTCGACGTGAAGCATCGCAATACACCTCATAATCCTTGGTCTGATCTGGCAAAATCAACACTGGTGAGGTAACCAAGCGTTTCTTCAACTCCTGGAAACTAGCCTCACACTGCTCAGTCCATTTGAACTTGGTATCTTTCTTCAACAACTCCGTCATAGGCTTCGCAATCTTTAAAAAAAATTCTCAATAAACCTCCGGTAGTATCCTGCGAGTCCAAGAAAACTCCGGATCTCTCCAACGGTAGTTGGGGCTTCCCACTTGGTCACGGTTTCAACCTTAGCGGGATCTACTGCTATACCTTCTCCTGATATAACGTGTCCGAGGAATCCTACTTCCTTCAACCAAAACTCACATTTGCTGAACTTGGCATATAATTGATGTTCTCTGAGCTTTCCAAGTACCAAACGCAAATGCTCCTTATGCTCCTTTTCATTCTTCGAATAAACCAGGATATCATCAATGAACACTACGACGAACTTATCCAAAAACTCCATAAACACTTTGTTCATCATGTTCATAAAATAGGCAGGCGCGTTAGTCAGACCAAATGACATAACGGTATACTCATACAGCCCATACTTGGTGGTAAAAGCTGTCTTCATAATATCCTGTTCTCGAATCTTCAACTGGTGGTACCCTGATCGCAAATCGATCTTGGAAAACACTTAGCTCCTTGCAATCGATCAAATAGATCATTGATCATTGGTATCGGGTACTTGTTCTTGATTATTACTTCATTCAATCCTCGATAATCAACAACCATCCTTAATGATCCATCCTTCTTCTCTACTAATAGTACTGGTGATCCCCAAGGTGAAGAACTTGGGCGAATGTAACCTTTATCCAGTAACTCCTTAATCTGTTTCTTAATTTCCACCAAATCCTTTGCTGGCATCCTATATGGTCTCTTTGAGTTTGGCCCTGTGCCTGGCAATACCTCAATCAAGAACTCAATATCTCTATCCGGTGGCATGCCTGGCAACTCCTCTGGAAATACATCAGGGAATTCCCTTACCACTGGTACTTCCTCCTACACAACTCCTGTTGATGAATTTACTTGTGTCTTGTTTGGCGCATGCCGGGATACATACTTGATCCTTCTCCCTTCTGGGGTGGTAAGCAAAATTGACTTACTAGCACAATCGATGTTTCCTCCATACATCGACAGCCAATCCATACCAAGAATCACATCCAGACCTTGAGATTCCAGAATAATTAAATCTGTTGGGAAAACATGCCGTCCTATACTTAATGGCAGTTGAAAACATCCTTGACTGGCCATGTACTCTGCTCCTGGTGAGCTTACTATCATAGGTGTTTTGAGAACCCTAGTGGGTAGGCTATACTTTTCCACAAATCCCCTTGATATGTATGAATGCGATGCACCAGTATCAAAAAGAACGAGTGCAGTAAATGACTTAACCAAAAACTTACCTATTACTGCATCAGGCTGAGCTTCAACCTCCTCCACATTAACGTGGTTCACCTGTCCCCTGTTGAAAGGGTTCGGCTTCTTCCCAGAACTTCCATTGCCGTTTTGGCCTTCAGGAAATTCATTGGCATAATGTCCGGTCTTGGAACACTTGAAACAGGTGACTTGACTCAGATCTCTCTTGGCTGGGGTTGATGGGGTGCTGCGGTTTTGGCCATTGCTTCCTCCATTCCCATTACCATTCTTGGTGCCATTGTGATTGTGCGAGCTACCTACTCCATGGGTATGCTGAAAATGTCCTCCCGGTCTAGGGGTAAAACGTGGCTTCTGCTGAGCTCCTGAATTATACTTTCCTTGTCCATACTTCCTCTTGCGGTTCTCAATTTGCTACTGCTTCCCTTCAATCATAAGAGCGGTCTACCAACTCCTGGTAGTTGTTGAAGGTGGCTACCATCAACTGCATACTCAACTCATCATTCAGTCCTTCCAGGAACTTCTCCTGCTTAGCTGCATCCGTAGCAACGTCGTCTGGGGCATAACGTGCTAGCTTACTAAAATCCTCCACATACTGGCCAACTGTCCGTCCTCCTTGGCACAAGTTATGAAACTCACGCTTCTTCATGACCATAGCTCCTGCTGAAACATGGGCAGTATGGAAAGCCTGCTGAAATTGATCCCATGTGACAGTGTCGACTGGAAAGGTGGATGTGAAATTCTCCCACCATGATGTTGCGGGTCCTTCTAACTGATGTGCTGCAAACTTAACCTTCTCTGCATCCGTGCATCCAGCTGTGGTCAACTCCCTAGCTGTCTTGCAGAGCCAATCATCTGCTATTATCGGCTCGGTGCTACTGGAAAACACCGGCGGATTCAGCCTAAGAAAACGGGCTAAGTGGTCAACAGGTGGTGGTGGTGGTGGTGGGTTGTTGTTGTTGTTCCCCTGATTCTGATTCAAGACTAGCAACTGCATCAAGGTGTTCTGCTGGTGGATCAACTGGGTGAGCTCCGGCGGAAAGGCAAATCCGGGGTCACGTCTCGAAGGCATCTGAGGGTTTAGAAAAGATGAGATATAAGAATAGAGGGGGTCTAAAGAGAAAACACTACCCATATGCACATGAGGCAAAAGCAAACAATTCACTTCATTCAATCAAACAAAGGCATACAATCGATCTAACTATCGCAAAGTGCTCGGACTACTATATTTACATGGTGGACTACTACTACTGATGAGGTGGTCTACTAGAAATATTCTACGGTTGTAGACTCCATGATATGTGCTCCTGCTTCAGCAACATAATCATCATCGCTACTATCTGCTTCCGAGTCGGTGTCGTCGATGATGATGTAGTCTTCCGGGCTAATCTCCTTGGGTTCTTCGTCTTCATCTACTGGTGTCGGGCCTCCCATAAATATTCCAATCTTCTTGATCAGGTCGTCATTCTTCTCCACCAATACTTCAATTTCTTCTTCATAATCTTCGCGTGTAGCCTTGAGTTCTTCCCCCAGTTCCTTAATTCTAATCTTAGCCTTCTTCAGATCTATCATGTCGGCGCACATCTGATTCTCCTGTCGTCGAATGTGCTGGTTTAACTCCTGGATAAAAGCTGCGATTGATCTATCCTTCATGGTGCTAATCATCTCCCAGTGTTCATCTCGGCGCCCACAAATCTGGTATATAGTATCCTTGAGATCCTTGCGGTAGACTTCTCCAATGTGTCCCATGGCGATGTGAGCTGCCATACTCTTTCCTAGACTCCAAGTTGGTGCATCAAAAGAAAACTCTATGGGCTCAGTGACTGGCATGAACGTCCTTCCTGGGATTTGAACTTGAATCATCCAGTGCTCTTCTTCAGGTAAAGTGGCGTTGTAGGTTCTTGTGAAGCTTGGTACTCCTATGTTCAGGCATCTAGTGACTTCCTTCAAGTGGCGTCCAAAGGGTGTATCTTCATCCGGTTGGGTGAACTTGTTCCTTGCATCCGCCATCCTAAAGAGTAGAAAAGATGAGAGGTCAGAAGAGAAGAGAGTGAGTAGTGATCTAGGTCTTTAGCTTAGTGGTCGTGTCCTACAGTTAGCGTGTGCTCTGATACCATCCATGTAGCGACCAGACCTCAAACAGTCTGATCTCTGTGCTCCGGTGTCATCCCTGGATCAGTAATGCTGACACCACACAGTACTCGGAGGATTTATAGCAGAGTAGCAATCACACACTTATTACATCGAGTGTCTCAAAAGAGAACTTATTACAATAAATATGGCTTAAGGCCATCTAATAACGATAACAGCGGAATGCTTGGAAGATAAGTGAGTCCATCAACTCCAACGGCATCACTGAGTATAGAACCACGACCTAAAAACTCCTTAATCATCGTCTAAAAAGTCTGCAACATTAACGTTGCAGCCCGAAAACGGGTCAGCACATGGAATATGCTGGCAAGGTAACACATAGAGAGTAATGGAATGCAACAGCTATACTATATGCATATTTGGCTGGTGGAAAGCTCTATGGTTACAGTTTTGCATAAAGCCAATTTTTCCCTACTTCAAAAGGAATAAATTTAATTACTATCATGGTGGTTGTTAAACATTGAGAATGGTTGACAGCATTCTCAATCCCAATTAAGCATCATCATTAACCCAACAACATTAATTTTAGAGTAACATGTTGAGATTCACATGATAATCCAGATACTAGATACTCAAGATGTCCATAACCGGGGACACGGCTAATCATGATTAGTTTGTTACACTCTGCAGAGGTTTGCGCACTTTTCCCCACAAGACTCGATCGCCTCCGTTGGATTTCTCGCACTACATGGTGTTTGAGAAACGGATGACCGAGACACAGTCTTTCAGAAGCGCTAGCACCTTACGATGGATAGACCGGTACACCTACTTTCCCCTACATCTGCTAGTCTACCCTGTAAGAGTTCGCACGACTTAATCAACTATGCCAGAGCCCATAATGGCTTGTGGCTGCACACGGAAGTTTCTAGTTTGAAAAATCTCATGATCCCTTTGAGCCTGGGTGGCGGTCCAAAAGAAAACAGGCAGTCCTGGAATACCCAGGTGCCTCAATCCACCCAGATGTGTGTTTAAGTTGCCACCTTAGATAAACCATTAATTATCAATCTCACATCTGTCATGGATTTCACTCACCCAATCCACGTCTACTAGCATAGCATGGCATAATAAGCAAACGTAGAAGTAACTCCCAAAGGTTTGATAATAAACAGGTAATAGGTACTACCTCATCTACTTCCCATCCCACAGTTTAATTAGATCCTAATCATGCAATGTGTGAAGATTGATCTAATGCAAAAAAACTGGGTTGTAGAAAAGGTATGATCAAAGTGTTACTTGCCTTGCTGATGATCCGTGAAACCTAACGATTCGAAGTAACAGGCGGCGCACTCCAGGTACTCTATCGCAGGCAAACAAACAAGCATATAATAAGTACTCATCTAATGCACAGGTAAAACTCAAATAAGAGATCTAACCAGAAGGTTCAACTTAAGAACTCCGGTTGGCAAAAGAATCAAATCGAACGAAGCAAAGAAAGTCAAACGGCAAAAGAAAACAACTTCGTTCTAGTAATCTGAACCTAAGTCAAATTTTACAGTAGCAAAAACTTGTTTAAGTTGATTATTCGGATAGAGGGTTTCGAGACGAAACTCCAGGCGCTTCAATCCCCTGATTCCGAAAAACGAGCGAAAAGTTAAAGTAAAACAAAAATCGGATCAGAAATCGCGATCAGAAAATAACCGCGCAAAAAATCCGACGAAAAAGAAAAACGACGAACGGAATTTTTTTTAACGGCACGGGTTTCGAGGTGCGGCGAACCTCGGGCGACGCGCGGCTCCGGCGGATCGGCGGCGGAGCGGCGGCGGCTGGGGTTAGGGTTCGGGCGGCGGCTGCTAGTGGGCTGGCTCGGGCCCGAGGCGCGGCTTATAAATCCCCCCGGCCGGCAGAGTTCTGGCCGGTTACGGCCCGTAGTCGGTTCCGTTTTTTTCGCTCGGAAGAAAAATAAAAAGAAATACTAAACGGACTCCAAAAATCCCGAAATAAATTTTCTCGGGCTTCTAAAATCAAGCCCGACAAAGTGAACATTTATTTGGGCCCTAAATGCAATTTTGAAAAACGCGCATTTTTCCTAATTCAAATAAAAACAACAAAAAAAAACTCCAAAATAAAACTATTTGATTTTTTTATTAAATCCTCAATATTTCTATATTTTGGGAAAGTCATTTTATTCCCTCTCTCATATTTTTGTAATAGAAATAATTGATGATAAAATAAATAAAATCAAATGATCCTATTCTCAAAATTTGAGAAAAACTCAAATATGAAAATAACGAAATCCCCAACTCTCTCCGTGGGTCCTTGAGTTGCTTAGAATTTTCTAGGATCAAAACCCAAAGCAAATAAAATATGATATGCATGATGATCTAATGTATAACATTCCAAATTGAAAATTTGGGATGTTACAACCTCAGACCCGTCAGCTATGAAAACTGAGTCTCAGAATAACCTTACCAAGATGAAAGGACAAAACTATTGAGGAAAAGGTTATGCCACTACCGGAAGAGCCTAAAGAAGGAATTATCATAAAGATCTGAGAAGACCGGCCCTGTCAAGAATAAGGATGGATTAAATGAGTATTGATGGGACCGTAACGATGTTTCTAAGGGTGGTAGCACCCCAGACCCCCTGTGATGGTCGATGTATGTTGAGAAGTCCCCCCAAACCTAACCTTTTTCTTTCTAGCCTCTCTGAATCTCGAGGACGAGATTCATTTTAAGGGTGGTAGGTTTGTAACATCCCAAAATTCTAAATTTTGGAATGTTATATTAAATAGATAGTTATGATTGATTGTTTGATTGATTGTGTGAAATTGAGTGAAATTCGAAACTTTTTGAAAGTTAAATGAGAGGGAATAAAAGGAATTTCCCAAACTTTCATTTTTGCATTTATGATCTCCGTGAATTCAAATTATTTTCAAATACAAAATCCTAGAGAGAAGATGACATGACTTCTTCCATTTAAATAAATGAAAAGGGTTTTGAAAAGTTTTGAATTTTATTTGGAAATATTTTCCAATTCAGAAACTTTAAGCAACTCAATGATTTTCATGAGGGAAGATAAAATGACTTCTTCAAACATATGAAATATGAGTTGGGAGTTTCAAAGAATCAAGTTTAGAGTCCCTTTGGGGATTATTTTCATTTACAAGTTATTTGGGTTTTTATTCAAATTATTTTCCCCAAAAATAAAATATATGGAAAATAGGGTAAAATGATTCCCTACATCAGAAAATTGGAGAGAAATAAATTTGAAATCATTTTGGTATTTTTAAAATGATTTTTATTGGGTTTTATTGCATTAGTTCTTTATTTAAATTTTTGTGAATTTATTTGACTCTAGAAAAATGTTCATGTGATAGAAAATCTTTTTATGAAAATTTTGATATATTATATGCCTATATAATATTTTTATTGATTTGTTATTATTTTTATCTGTCTACATTAAAAAAATGTTTGACCGACCGGATCCGGCCGGCCCAGCTAGCCCACGCCGCTCGCCCGCACCGAGCAGGACTCCTCCCGCTGCACGCGCCGCCGCCGTGTCGACCTCGGCGTCCGAGCCGTGCCACCACCGGACTTTCCCCGCCGCCCTTGCTTGCCCCTCACCCAAGCATCGCCACCCCTCGCTCCCCCTCTATATAAGCTCGCGCCGCTGCTCCCACCGCGTAACGCCGCCGCCGCCATCTCTCTCCTCGCACCACTGCTCCCGTCGCGTAATGCCACCGCCGCCATCTCTCTCCTCGCGCCGCTGCTCCCGCCGTGTAACGTCGCCGCTGCCGCTGATCGCCTGCGCCGCCGCCTGCTTGAGCCGCCGCCGTCACCCGCGTGCGCCGCCACGCGCCACCAAGTCACGGCCCCGCGCCGCACCTCGCGCCGCCACCACACTCGCCGATGGAGCCGCCGCATTGATCCCGCCGTCGCCGCCCGATCTATCTGTTGCCGCTGCCAGTTTTTCTCGCGAAACCGTCGAGCCGGCCGAATCGGTAAAACCCGACCGCCCGATCCGGTTTTTCTTTTTGTTTTTTTCTTTTAATCACTTTAGTTGTTTAGGTTAATTTAATTAGTGGACGTTCGTCCGTTAGTATTCGGTAGCGAATGGTTTTGTTCTGTAGTGTATTGCAGCGAACTTTCGTTCGATAGAATTTTTCTTTTTATTTTAGATTTCGGCCAGGGACCCATCCGTGAAAATTTTATTTACACATTGGCCCCTATTTTTCAAACTAGCACAACTTCTTGCTTGTTTATCCAAATCCAACGAAACCAACGCCCACTTCTTCATTACGATCCCCTCTTTCCAGTAAAACAACTTAAACATGTTTTTGAAAGTTTTAAAATTTTAATTCAGGCAGATTTTATTTGAATCTTCTTTTGATCGTAACTTGAGTTTTATAACTCCGATTTAGTTGATTCTTTTTGCAAATCGAAGCTCTTGACCTAAACTTTTTGATAAGGCCAAATTCACATAATTTTGGTACTGTTTGAAATTGTTTTATGTTGCAAGAGTTATTTGCTTGGTTTTGATGTTTTCCAAATTGTCTTCTTCGTTCTTCTCGATCTTTTGAGTGATTGCTTATGTGTGGTTACTATTGCTTGCTTAAAATAGATTGACCGGAGTGTGATGATTAGAACTATTAGGAGTTATGAGTACGAATCATCTTCATCAACAGTACGAGGCAAGTTCACACTTTCATCATATCCCTTTAATACCCAGTTTTTATGCATTAGCCTCAACCCTCAAACATTGCATGAGTAGCATTGTTAACATGTGGGTATTGGGAAGTAGTTGATGAGGTAGGAACCTATTGTCCTGCATTCAAACCTTGGGAGTTACTTTTACGTTATGCTCATAATGCTATGCTATGCTCGTAGACGTGGATTGGTTTGAGAGAATTCATGAAAGATGTGAGAGATTATTGTTAACTAAGGTTTAACTTAAGGTGGCTACTTTAATACACATCTGTGTGGATTGGTTGGGGCACCCTGGGGATATACCGGTGGACTTTCCCGGACACCTGGGGATTTACCAGCGTTGTCCTAGGAGATCCCTGGGTTACCGTGTGATCATCCTATGGTTTGCGACCCACGCTCAAAGGGATCATAAGATTATTAGTGATGGAAACTTCCCCGTGCAGCCACAAGATATTACGGGCTCTAGCATAGTTGAGTAAGTTGTGGGAAACCTTTCCATGATGGGCTAGCAGATGTAGGGGATTGTAGGTGTACCGGCCTATCTATCGGTTAAGGGGACCTCTTCGGAAAGACTGTGTCTCGGTCATCCATTTCTCAAACACCGTGCAGTGCGAGAAATACAATGGAGGAGATCGAGTCTTGTGGGGAAAAGTGCACAAACCTCTACAGAGTGTACAAACTAATCATGATTAGTCATGTCCCCGATTATGGGCATCTTGAGTATCTGGTTCTTGGATTATCATGTTGATCTCATCACTTTACTTTAATTTGTTGGGTTGTTAATTTTTAATTGGGATTGAGTTGGAGCAACCTTCTCAATAATTTTCAACCAACTTGGTAGTGAAATAAAATGTGTTCCTTTGCTGTAGGGAAAAATTGGCTTTATGCAAAAACTAAACTTAGAGCTTTCCACCAGCCAAATATGCATGTAGTGATAGCTATTATTCAGCATTGTCCTCTGGTGTGAATTTGCCAGTACATTCAATGTACTGACCCTTTGTGGCTGCAACGTCTCATGTTGCAGGAATCTTACGACGAGTAAGTGATACATTAGGGTTACGATTTATACACTCAACTTTGCCGTTGGTGTTGATGGGAATCCACAACCTTGTTGTTACTTCCTCTATTTGGATTGATGTAATAGTATTTACATTATTTATTACATGTGATTTACCTCTGTTATAAATCCTCGCGTACTGTGTGTGTCAGCATACCGATCCAGGGATGACACTTAAGCACAAAGACTTGACCGTCTGAGGTCGGGTCGCTAGATATCTCCCATTGTTGCACTCTCCAGACCTATTCCAACATCCGTTGCAAGGTATTCGGGATGGATACTAGTGTGATAGATGCAGCACCTTCTCCCCGGTTCAATATTGATAGTCTTGGAGAAAACTTGCTCTTCCTTGGACTAAACTATCCAATGATGGTGAAAGGCGATCCAGCTACTGTTGGCACAATATTACTACCATTTACGAGAAGCAACTGTATCTATACCTTGGAAATTGCTATGGTTCCCTACCCTGGCTATCACAATATGCATCCTGATATAGGCCGCTTCAACCTGGATGCTGAGTCTTGCATTGGTATCGACATTGACAATAGCTGGCCCTGCCCAAAGAATCACTTATGGTTCAAAGCAAGCATTTCCAACGCTAAGGATTGGTTGACCTGAAGTTTTTTTCATCAGTTTGTTATTTGTTGTGTGATAAAAACTTTAGTATTTATAATATATCCTCATTGTCGTTGTGTGTTGATGACTTGTTGTATGTAATACTAAATGATATGCATGTGATAAACATGCTAAGTATATGAATGGCTTTTGAGTCGCTTCTGAGAGTGGGTGCTGCGACGCGGCAAAATTTGTTTCCCGAATACATAATTGTACGTGCATTGCAATAGGTTATTGGATGAGTCCAATCAACAATAGTACTACTAGTTAGCTTCACATGATTCGCGCGGCGGGCGGGTGTTTTTACTATAGCTGCGAATCCCATCATCCTAGGTCATCTGATGAGTCCAATCAACGGTAGAAATTGCATTCTGATGTTTGGATTCAAAATTTCAAAACTGTTGCACTATCTCTACGTCTACGTATACATAATACAATAAGTTTTAAACTTGAGACCACCCATCCATCCTCACAACAAACACTTTTTAGCCTAGCACAAAATCCGGGAAATTTGGCCATAGTGTGAGGTGGGCCATATGTTAATGTGTTCGCTATATGTAACCAACACCTCAATCTTTGATATAGTAGGCTGGCAAGGGCCAGAACAAGCATTCATGTCCAGGAGTATGGCACAAGCCACCAGCACGACTCCCATCTAACACCATATTTCTTGGAGTCTATGCTACAGCTATCTCTTCTCCCTCCTTGTTTCTCTAACTCAGCCATCGTATGGGGCGGGGTGGGGTTTGCTGATAGTCGGTTTTCTCAACTATGGTCCCACTTGTAAATGAAGATGCGAGACAGCACGCGTTCCCCCATTAAGAGGCATGCCGTACCAACCGTGTGGGGGTGCAATGTGAACACGACAGACTTTTCCTCTTGAACTTGTACTACTAGTAAGTTGTAACACTTGGTTCTGCTCCCGGCGCGACCGATAGATAGAAATAATGATTTTCCCTCAAAAATTAGAAATAACGATTCAAAACACTAGCGCTGGGCTTTTCCCGCATGATAAGCAGGGGGTTTCTGCCAATTTCGGCCATCATCACTTTCCTTACATGTGGTCCCACATGTAAGTGATATGCCTAGCCACTGTGCGTTGAGTGGCGGGCCGGAACGACCATTTGGGGTGAGCCAGCGCAGCAGTCTGCTTACACGCCTCCCGTCTACTCAAAGACTTCTTCCTGATTTGTTGGTCCTTTCGTATTTTGTGTCAAATTTAGACCATAGATTTAATTGACAAAATTTTAATGCATGTTATAAACATTTAATGGATGGATTTGTATTTGAACATAGTTTCCAATTATACTATTTTTTGTGACATGCATTAACATTTTGTTAATTGAGTTCATAGTCAAAATTTGGCACAAAACACTAAGGGGGACAATAAACCAGGACGGAGGTAGTACCCCGCACGGCGCCTCCTAGTATCCAATTAAAAGAGGTATGCGTGGCAGCACTTAAATGGTTAGTAGAACACCCACGGTTTCAATACTACTTTTGTTTCCGATTGTAACATGGCAGCTTGATATGTCTCCAACGTATCTATAAGTTTTGATTGTTCCATGTTGTTATATTATCATTCTTGGATGTTTTACAATCATTTTATAGCAACTTTATATCATTTTTTAGGACTAACCTATTGACATAGTGCATAGTGCCAGTTTGTAGCGACCAGACCTCAAACAGTCTGATCTCTGTGCTCCGGTGTCATCCATGGATCAGTAATGGTGACACCACACAGTACTCGGAGGATTTATAGCAGAGTAGCAATCACACACTTAATACATCGAGTGTCTCAAAAGAGAACTTATTACAATAAATATGGCTTAAGGCCATCTAATAACAATAACAGCGGAAGGCTTGGAAGATAAGTGAGTCCATCAACTCCAACGGCATCACTGAGTATAGAACCACGACCTAAAAACTCCTTAATCGTCGTCTGAAAAGTCTGCAACATTAACATTGCAGCCCAAAACGGGTCAGCACATGGAATATGCTGGCAATGTAACACATAGAGAGTAATGGAATGAAACAGGTATACTATATGCATATTTGGCTGGTGGAAAGCTCTATGGTTACAGTTTTGCGTAAAGCCAATTTTTCCCTACTTCAAAGGAATAAAATTTAATTACTATCATGGTAGTTGTTAATCGTTGAGAATGGTTGACAGCATTCACAATCCCAATTAAGCATCATCATTAAACATAACCCAACAAAATTAATTTAGAGTAACATGTTGAGATTCACATGATAATCCAGGTACTAGATACTCAAGATGTCCATAACTGGGGACACAGCTAATCATGATTAGTTTATTACACTTTGCAGAGGTTTGCGCAATTTTCCCCACAAGACTCGATCGCCTCCGTTTGGTTTCTCGCACTACATGGTGTTTGAGAAGACGGATGACCGAGACATAGTCTTTCAGAAGCGCTAGCACCTTACGATCGGGTAGACCGTACCACCTACATCCCCTACATCTGCTAGTCTACCACTGTAAGAGTTTGCACAACTTAGTCAACTATGCTAGAGCCCATAATAGCTTGTGGTTGCACACGGAAGTTGCTAGTATGAATAGTCTCATGATTAGCCTGGGTGGCGGTCCAAAAGAAAACAGGCAAGTCCTAGAATACCCAGGTGCCTCAATCCACCCAGATGTGTGTTTAAGTTGCCACCTTAGATAAACCATTAATTAACAAAACTCACATCTGTCATGGATATCACTCACCCAATCCACGTCTACTAGCATAGCATGGCATAATAAGCAAACGTAGAAGTAACTCCCAAGGTTTGATAATAAACAGGTAATAGGTACTACCTTAACTACTTCCCATCCCACAATTTAATTAGATCCTAATCATGCAATGTGTGAGGATTGATCTAATGCAATAAAACTGGGTAGTAGGAAAGGTATGATCAAAGTGTTACTTGCCTTGCTGATGATCCGGGAAACCTAGCGATTCGAAGTAACAGGCGGCGCACTCCGGATACTCTATCGAAAACAAACAAACGAGCATACAATAAGTAGTCATGTAATGCACGGGTAAAACTCAAATAAGAGATCTAACCAGAAGGTTCAACTTAAGAACTCTGGTTGGCAAAAATAATCAAATTGAACGAAGCAACGAAAGTCAAACGGTGAAAGAAAACAACTTCGTTCTACTAATCTGGATCTAGGGCAAATTTTATAGTAGCAAAATCTTGTTTAAGTTGGTTAAACAGATAGAGGGTTTCGAGACGAAACTCCAGGCGCTTGAATCGCCCGATTCCGATAAACGAGCGAAAAGATATACTAAAACGAAAATCAGAGCAGGAATCGCGATCAGAAAAATCGTGGATTTAATCCGAGAAAAAGAAATACGACGAATATTCGCTAGAACATACGAACGGACGAACGCTCTCTATTTAAATAAACCGGAAAACCGATCTATTGAAAAAAACCGAATCTAAAAAAACGACGAAAAACCGACGGTGTTTCAAAAAAAAAAACGACGGCACGGAAAATGAGGCGGCGGCGAACCTCGACAAGCGTGCGGGCGGGGCGGCGGCTCCGGCGAGGCGGCGCGTCGGCGGGACGGCGGGGGTGGCGAGGCGGCGGCGGCGGCGCTGGCGGCGGCGGGCGCGGGTGCGGGGCGGGGTTGGGGCTAGTGTCCCCCCCCCCGGGGCTGGGCCGGCTTATAAAGGCCACCTCGGGCCAGAGTCCTTGTCGGACACGGCCCGTAGGTCGGTTCGTTTTTTTATACACGCGCAGAAGAAAAAAAAGAAATACTAAAAGGACTCCAAAAATTCTGAAATAAATTTTCACGGGCTTCTAAAATCAAGCCGCACAAGGTGAACATTTATTTGGGACCTAAATGCAATTTTGAAAAACGCACATTTTTCCTAAATTCAAATAAAACACCGAAAAACTCCGAAATAAAATCTTATTTGATTTTATTATTAAATCATCAATATTTCTTTATTTTGGGAAAGTCATTTTATTCCCTCTCTCATATTTTTGTAATAGAAATAATTGACGATAAAATAAATAAAATCAAATGATCCTATTCTCAAAATTTGAGAAAACTCAAATATGAAAATAACGAAATCCCCAACTCTCTCTATGGGTCATTGAGTTGCGTAGAATTTTTAGGATCAACCAAAATGCAAAATAAAATATGGTATGCAATGATGATCTAATGTATAACATTCCAAATTGAAAATTTGGGATGTTACAACCTACCCCCTTAAGATGAATCTCGCCCTCGAGATTCGGGTTGGCTAGAAAATAGGTGAGGGTGGTCCTTGAGCAAATCTTCCTCTCGTTCCCAGGTGGATCCATCCTCTGTGTGGTGGCTCCACTGAACTTTGCAAAACTTGATAACCTTGCTGCGAGTAACTCGGCTGGCAGACTCGAGGATCTTAATTGGTTTCTCCTTGTAGGTCAAATCGTTATCCAACTGAATAGTTTCCAATGGCACTATGTCTCTCAAAGGTATGTCAGCCATCTCCGCGTGACATTTCTTTAACTGAGAAACGTGGAACACATCATGAACTCCTAACAATCCTTCGGGCAATTCCAACTTGTAGGCCACTTCTCCCATACGCTCCAAAACTCGATATGGTCCTACAAATCGTGGCGCTAACTTCCCTTTAACTCCAAAACGCTTCGTTCCCCGACGTGGAGATACTCGAAGATAAGCTCTATCTCCGACTTCATAAACTGTCTCCTTGCGTCTAGAATCTGCATAACTTTTCTGTCTGGACTGGGCTACCTTGAGCCTATCGTGAATCAACTTCACCTTCTATTCAGACTCTTTAATCAGGTCAGGTCCAAACAACTGGCGGTCTCCAACTTCGTCCCATGACAACGGTGTCCTGCACCTCCTTCCATACAAAGATTCGAAAGGGGCCATCTTTAAACTGGTTTGGTAACTGTTGTTGTAAGAGAACTCTGCATATGGCAAATTGTCGCCCCAACTAGTTCTGTAATCTAGCGCACAAGCTCTCAGCATATCCTCCAAAATCTGATTTGACTCTCTCGGTCTGTCCATCTGTCTGAGGATGAAAAGTTGTACTGAATTCTAGCCTGGTTCCCAAAGTTCCGTGCAACTACTTCCAGAACTTTGAGGTAAACTGGATTCCTCTATCTGATATGATACTCCTTGGAACTCCATGCAGACATACGATCCTGGTCATGTATATCTTTGCCAACCTAGCACTGGTATAAGTGGTCTTTACTGGGATGAAATGAGCTACTTTCGTCAATCGATCGACTACAACCCAAATCGAGTCATAGCCTGAACGAGTCCTGGGTAATCCCGTGATAAAATCCATTCCTAGCTTATCCCACTTCCATTCGGGTATCGGCAATGGTTGTAACAATCCCGCTGGCTTCTGATGCTCTGCCTTTACTCTCTGACATACATCACAGACTGCTACATACTCCGCAATATCCTTCTTCATTCCGGTCCACCAAAAAATATCCTTCAAATCCAAATACATCTTGGTATTTCCTGGGTGAATTGAATATGGTGAATCATGTGCCTCTTGCAAAATCAACTTCCTGATCTCCGGGTCATTGGGCACATAAACGCGGTCTTCAAACCATAGGGTATCGTGCTCATCCTCACGAAATCCTTTAGCTTTTCCTTTGCTCAGTTTCTCCTTAATAGCGGCAATTTCTTTGTCGGTCTTCTGAGCTTCTCTGATTTTATCCATCAATGTAGACTGAATCTCCAATGCTGCTACATAGCCTCTCAGAACTATTTCCAAACATAGTTTACGAAGATTTTCTGCTAACTCCCTTGGTATTTCTCCCGTCATTAATGTATTGACGTGGCTCTTACGGCTTAGTGTGTTGGCTACTACATTAGCTTTTCCGGGATGATAATGCAATTTCGTATCATAATCCTTGATAAGCTCCAACCATCTCCTTTGTCTGAGATTCAACTCCTTCTGGGTGAAAATGTACTTCAAACTCTTATGATCCGTGTACACCTGACAATGGTTTCCAATGAGGAAATGCCTCCATGTTTTCAAAGCATGCACTACGGCTGCTAACTCCAAATCATGCGTAGCATAATTCAGCTCATGAGGCTTCAGTTGTCTTGAGGCATATGAAACAACTCTTCCTTCCTGCATAAGCACTGCTCCAAGTCCTCGACGTGAAGCGTCGCAATACACCTCATAATCTTTGGTCTGGTCTGGCAAAATCAACACTGGTGAGGTAACCAAACGTTTCTTCAATTCCTGGAAACTAGCCTCACATTCCTCCATCCATATGAACTTGGTATCTTTCTTCAACAACTCAGTCATAGGCTTTGCAATCTTTGAGAAATTCTCAATAAATATCCGGTAGTATCCTACGAGTCCAAGAAAACTCCGGATCTCTCCAATTGTTGTTGGGGCTTCCCACTTGGTCACGGTATCAACTTTAGCTGGATCTACTGCTATTCCTTCTCTGGATATAACGTGTCCAAGGAATCCTACTTCGTTCAACCAAAACTCACATTTGCTGAACTTGGCATATAATTGATGTTCTCTGAGCTTTCCAAGTACCAAACGCAAATGCTCCTTATGCTCCTCTTCATTCTTCGAATAAACCAGGATATCATCAATGAACACTACGACGAACTTATCCAAGAACTCCATAAACACTTTGTTCATCATGTTCATAAAATAGGCAGGTGCGTTAGTCAGACCAAATGACATAATGGTATACTCGTATAGCCCATACCTAGTGGTAAAAGCTGTCTTCGGAATATCCTGTTCTCGAATCTTCAACTGGTGGTACCCTGATCGCAGATCGATCTTGGAAAATACCTTAGCTCCTTGCAATCGATCAAACAGATCATTGATCATTGGTAGTGGGTACTTGTTCTTGATCGTTACTTCATTCAATCCTCGATAATCAACAACCATCCTTAACGATCCATCCTTCTTCTCCACTAGAAGTACTGGCGATCCCCAAGGCGAAGAACTTGGGCGAATATATCCCTTATCCAGTAACTCCTTAATCTGCTTCTTAATTTCCACCAAATCCTTTGCTGGCATCCTATATGGTCTCTTTGATATTGGCCCTGTGCCTGGCAATAGCTCAATCAAAAACTCAATATCTCTATCCGGTGGCATGCCTGGCAACTCCTCTGGAAATACTTCAGGGAAATCCCTTACCACTGGTACTTCCTCCTGCACAACTCCTGTTAGGCAATTTACTTGAGTCCTCTTTGGCACATGCCGGGATACACACTTGATCCTTCTCCCTTCTGGGGTGGTAAGCAAAATTGACTTACTAGCACATTCAATATTCCCTTCATACTTTGATAACCAATCCATGCCTAATATCACATCCAATCCTTGAGATTCCAATACTATTAGGTCTGAGGGAAAAACATAGTTACCAATCCTTAATGGTAACCGATCACACCATAGACTAGCCACATACTCTGCTCCAGGCGAGGTTACTAACATGGGTGACCTAAGGGCTTGGGTTGATAGGTTATACTTATCCACAAATCCCCTTGAGATGTATGAATGCGATGCACCAGTATCAAAAAGAACGAGTGCAGTAAATGACTTAACCAAAAACTTACCTATTACTGCATCGGGCTGAGCTTCAACCTCCTCCACGCTAACGTGGTTGACCTGTCCCCAGTTGAAAGGGTTCGGCTTCTTTCCAGAACTTCCATTGCCATTTTTGCCTTCATGAGCTTCATTGGCACAATGTCTGGTCTTCTGACACTTAAAGCAAGTGACTTGGCTCAGGTCCTTCTTGCCTGGGGTTGATGGGTTGGTGCGATTCTGGCCGTTGCTTCCTCCATTGCCATTTCCATTCTTGGTGCCATTGTGATTGTGCGAGCTACCTCCTCCATGGGTATGCTGAAAATGTCCTCCCGGTCTAGGGGTAAAACGTGGCTTCTGCTGAGCTCCTGAATTGTACTTTCCCTGTCCATACTTCCTCTTGCGATTCTCAATTTGCTGCTGCTTCCCTTCAATCATAAGAGCACGATCTACCAACTCCTGGTAGTTGTTGAAGGTTGCTACCATCAACTGCATGCTCAACTCATCATTCAGTCCTTCCAGAAACTTCTCCTGCTTGGCTGCATCCGTAGCGACGTCATCTGGGGCATAACATGCTAACTTACTAAAGTCCTCCACATACTGGCCAACTATCCGTCCTCCTTGGCGCAAGTTGCGAAACTCACGCTTCTTCATGGCCATAGCTCCTGCTGAAACATGTGCAGTACGAAAAGCCTGCTGAAACTGGTCCCATGTGACAGTGTCGACTGGGAAAGTGGCGGTGAAATTCTCCCACCATGATGCTGCGGGTTCTTCTAACTGATGTGCGGCAAACTTCACCTTCTCTGCATCTGTGCATCCTGTTGTGGTCAATTCCCTAGCTGTCTTGTGGAGCCAATCATCTGCTACTATTGGCTCGGTGCTACTGGAAAACACCGGCGGATTCAGCCTAAGAAAACGGGCTAAGTGGTCAACAGGTGGTGGTGGTGGTGGGTTGTTGTTGTTGTTCCCTTGATTCTGATTCTGAACTAGCAACTGCATCAATGTGTTCTGCTGCTGGGTCAACTGGGTGAGCTCCGGTGGAAAGGCAAATCCGGGGTCATGTCTCGGAGGCATCTGAGGGTTTAGAAAAGATGAGATGTAAGAATAGAGGGGGTCTAAAGAGAAAACACTACCCATATGCACATGAGGCAAAAGCAAACAATTCACTTCATTCAATCAAACAAGGGCATACAATCGATCTAACTATCTCAAAAGTGCTCGGACTACTGTATTTACATGGTGGACTACTACTACTGATGGGGTAGTCTACTAGAAATAATCTTCGGTTGAAGACTCCATAATATCTGCTCCAGCTTCATCAACATAGTCATCATCGCTACTATCTGGTTCCGAGTCGGTGCCGTCGATGATGATGTAGTCTTCCGGGCTAATCTCCTTGGGTTCTTCGTCTCCCTCTACTAGCGTAGGGCCTCCCATAAATATTCCAATCTTCTTGATCAGGTCGTCATCCTTCTCCACCAGTACTTCAATTTCCTCTTCATAATCTTCATGTGTAGCCTTGAGTTCTTCCTCTAGTTCCTTGATTCTTGTCTTAGCCTTCTTCAGATCTATCATGTCGGCGCACATCTGGTTCTCCTGTCGTCGAATGTGCTGGTTTAACTCCTGGATAAAAGCTGCAATTGATCTATCCTTCCTAGTGCTGATCATCTCCCAGTGCTCATCTCGGCGCCCACAAATTTGGTAGATAGTATCCTTGAGATCATTGCGGTAGACTTCTCCAATGCGTCCCATGGCGATGTGAGCTGCCATGCTCTTTCCTAGACTCCAAGTTGGTGCATCAAAAGAAAACTCTATGGGCTCAGTAACTGGCATGAACGTTCTTCCTGGAACTTGAACTTGAATCATCCAGCGCTCTTCTTCAGGTAAAGTGGCGTTGTAGGTTCCGGTGAAGCTTGGTACTCCTATGTTCAGGTATCTAGTGACTTCCTTCAAGTGACGTCCAAAGGGTGTATCTTCATCCGGTTGTGTGAACTTGTTCCTTGCATCCGCCATCCTCAAAGAGTAGAAAAGATGAGAGGTCAGAGGAGGAGAGAGTGAATAGTGATCTAGGTCTTTTAGCTTAGTGGTCGTGTCCTACAGTCAGCGTGTGCTCTGATACCATCTCTGTAGCAACCAGACCTCAAACAGTCTGATCTCTGTGCTCCGGTGTCATCACACAGTACTCAGAGGATTTATAGCAGAGTAGCAATCACACACTTATTACATCGAGTGTCTCAAAAGAGAACTTATTACAATAAATATGGCTTAGGGCCATCTAATAATGATAACAGCGGAAGGCTTGGAAGATAAGTGAGTCCATCAACTCCAACGGCATCACTGAGTATAGAACCACGACCTAAAAACTCCTTAATCATCGTCTGAAAAGTCTGCAACATTAACATTGCAGCCCGAAACGGGTCAGCACATGGAATATGCTGGCAATGTAACACATAGAGAGTAATGGAATGAAACAGCTATACTATATGCATATTTGGCTGGTGGAAAGCTCTATGGTTATTTTTCCCTACTTCAAAGGAATAAAATTTAATTACTATCTTGGTAGTTGTTAAACATTGAGAATGGTTGACAGCATTCTCAATCCCAATTAAGAATCATCATTAAACATAACCCAACAAAATTAATTTAGAGTAACATGTTGAGATTCACAGATAATCCAGGTACTAGATACTCAAGATGTCCATAACCGGGGACACGGCTAATCATGATTAGTTTATTACACTCTACAGAGGTTTGCACACTTTTCCCCACAAGACTCGATCGCCTCCGTTTGGTTTCTCGCACTACATGGTGTTTGAGAAGATGGATGACCGAGACATAGTCTTTCAGAAGCGCTAGCACCTTACGATCGGGTAGACCGTACCACCTACATCCCCTACATCTGCTAGTCTACCACTGTAAGAGTTCGCACGACTTAGTCAACTACGCTAGAGCCCATAATAGCTTGTGGCTGCACACGGAAGTTTCTAGTATGAATAGTCTCATGATCCCTTTGAGCCTGGGTGGCGGTCCAAAAGAAAACAGGCAAGTCCTGGAATACCCAGGTGCCTCAATCCACCCAGATGTGTGTTTAAGTTGCCACCTTAGATAAACCATTAATTATTAATCTCACATCTGTCATGGATTTCACTCACCCAATCCACGTCTACTAGCATAGCATGGCATAATAAGCAAACGTAGAAGTAACTCCCAAAGGTTTGATAATAAACAGGTAATAGGTACTACCTCATCTACTTCCCATCCCATAGTTTAATTAGATCCTAATCATGCAATGTGTGAGGATTGATCTAATGCAATAAAACTGGGTAGTAGGAAAGGTATGATCAAAGTGTTACTTGCCTTCTGATGATGCGGGAAACCTAGCGATTCGAAGTAACAGGCGGCGCACTTCGGATACTCTATCGCAAAAAAACAAACGAGCATACAATAAGTACTCATCCAATGCATGGGTAAAACTCAAATAAGAGAAACCAGAAGGTTCAACTTAAGAACTCCGGTTGGCAAAAAGAACCAAATCGAATGAAGCAACGAAAGTCAAACGGCGAAAGAAAACAACTTCGTTCTACTAATCTGGATCTAGGGCAAATTTTATAGTAGCAAAATCTTGTTTAAGTTGGTTAAACGGATAGAGGGTTTCGAGATGAAAGTCCAGGCGCTTGAATCGCCTGATTCCGATAAACGAGCGAAAAGATATACTAAAACGAAAATTGGATCAGGAATCGCGATCAGAAAAATCGTGGATTTAATCCGAGAAAAAGAAAAACGACGAACGTTCGCTAGAACATACGAACGGACGAACGCTCGCTATTTAAATAAACCGGAAAAACCAATTTATTTTAAAAAACCGAATCTAAAAAACCGACGAAAAACCGACGGTGTTTCGGAAAAAAACGGCGGCACGGAAAATGAGGCGGCGGCGAACCTCGACGAGCATGCGGGCGGGGCGGCGGCTCCGGCGAGGCGGCGCGTCGGCGGGGCGGCGGGGCGGCGAGGCGGCGCGGCGGGGCGGCGAGGCGGCGTGGTGGCGGGGCGGCGGCGCGACGAGGCAGGGTGGCGGCGCGGCGAGGCGGCGGCGGCGGCGTGAGCGGGGCGGCGGCGGGCGTGGGTGCGGGGCGGGGCTGGGGCTAGGGTTTCCACCCCGGGGCTGGGCCGGCTTATAAAGGCCACCTCGGGCCGGAGTCCTAGTCGGTCACGGGCCGTAGGTCGGTTCGTTTTTTTATATACGCACAGAAGGAAAAAAAATAAAAAGAAATACTAAACGGACTCCAAAAATTCCGAAATAAATTTTCATGGGATTCTAAAATCAAGACGCACAACGTGAACATTTATTTGGGACCTAAATGCAATTTTCAAAAACGCACATTTTTCCTAAATTCAAATAAAACACCGAAAAACTCCGAAATAAAATCTTATTTGATTTTATTATTAAATCCTCATTATTTCTTTATTTTGGGAAAGTCATTTTATTCCCTCTCTCATGTTTTTGTAATAGAAATAATTGATGATAAAATAAATAAAATCAAATGATCCTATTCTCAAAATTTGAGAAAACTCAAATATGAAAATAACGAAATCCCCAACTCTCTCCGTGGGTCATTGAGTTGCGTAGAATTTCTAGGATCAACCAAAATGCAAAATAAAATATGGTATGCAATGATGATCTAATGTATAACATTCCAAATTGAATATTTGGGATGTTACAGAGTTGCTGTTCTTTGCTTGCTTTTTACTTCGCAGAATATTAGTACCAAACAGAGTCCAAATGCAGTGAAACTTTTTGGAGATTTTTCTGGACCAGAAGACACCACATGGGCCAAAGAAGTACCAGAGGGGAGGCCCGAGGTGGGCACAACCCACCAGCGCATTCCCAGGGGGGTTGTGCCCCCCGGGTGACCTCCCGCACCGGCTCTTTACTCTATAATACCCCAATATTTCAGAAACCCTAAGGGAGCCGACGAAAAACAATTCCAACCACCGCAATTACTAGAACCATGAGATCCAATCTAGACACCATCATGGAGGGGTTCATCATCCTCATTGGTGCCTCTTCGATTATGCGTGAGTAGTTCATCATAGACCTACGGGTCCATAGGCAGTAGCTAGATGGCTTCTTCTCTCTTTTTGATTCTCAATACAATGGTCTCTTGGAGATCTATTTGATGTAACTCTTTTTGCGGTGTGTTTGTTGGGATCCGATGAACTTTGAGTTTATGATCAGATCTATATCCATGAAAGTTATTTGAGTTCTTTGATCTCTTTTATGCATGATTACTTATAGCCTCGTATTTCTTCTTCGAATCTTTGGTTTAGTTAGGCCAACTAGATCGATTTTTCTTGCCATGGGATGAGGTGCTTTGTGATGGTTCGATCATGCTGTGTTCTTTCCCAGTGACAGAAGGGGCAACAAGACACACATGTATCGTTGCTATTAAGGATAACAAAATGGGAGTTATTCCTACAATAGATCTCATCTACATCATGTCATCGTTCTTATTGCATTACTCTGTTTCTCCATGAACTTAATACACTAGATGCATGCTGGATAGAAGTCGATGTGTGGAGTAATAGTACTAGATGCAGGCAGGGGTCGGTCTACCAATCTTGGACGTGATGCCTATAGATTGATCATTGCCTGGATATCATCATAATTAGTCGATCTTCAATCAATTGCCCAACAGTAATTTGTTTACCCACCGTGTGCTATTTTATCGAGAGAAGCCACTAGTGAAATCTACGACCCCCGGGTCTATTCTTTATCATATTTGCTTTGAGATATATTTTTATTCTCTTTTATTTTCAGATCTATATTACCCCCTCCATTCCCTTATACAAGGCCAAAAACTCAAATTACAGGTACCAAGGTAAAATTTAATGACTACTTTGCAAGCTAACTTTTCTTCTCGTTAACCGGGATTATTAATACGCCTGCATGCATGCAAGGAAGAAATGAGAAGGAAGTAGCACAATGTCATTATGACTACATGCATGCAAGTATTAAACTAGTTGCTAGTACAAGGAAACATCATTAAATTTTGCCTTGATTACTGTTAGTGGCCTTGTATAGATGCAAAATGTATTTTTTATAGTGGCATTGTATAAGGGAATGGAGGGAGTAT
Organism: Triticum aestivum; assembly: GCF_018294505.1. NCBI lineage: Eukaryota > Viridiplantae > Streptophyta > Magnoliopsida > Poales > Poaceae > Triticum > Triticum aestivum. Next base: position 525,988,042 of record NC_057797.1, read on the forward strand.
CAAAAACCCAAATATACCTCGTTGAATTTTATTTGCCGTTATGTACATCTATCAATCTATCACAAATTTTATCCCGTCAACTTGACAATTTCTGGCACTGTTACCCGAGAGGGATTGACAACCCCTTTTACGCGTCGGGTTGCAAGTATTTGTTCTTTGTGAGCAGGTACCGTTTACATAGTGTTGCTTGGTTCCCCTACTGGATTGATACCTTGGTTTCATAACTAAGGGAAATACCTACCGTAGCTGTGCTGCATCATCCCTTCCTCTTTGGGAAATACCGACGTAGTTCAAGTGACACCACAGCTCTTTGTTCCAAAATGACTTTGTTTTGGTTATGTGTGCGCCTTCGCAAATTGATCCACCATGCCCGGAAGTTTGAAATTAATTCCCATTTCTTGCATGGGACCTAAACATTCCCATTACACGCCAATATTAGTATATAAGAAGTTTGGTTGTGGCGCGGTTCATGCATGGTACATACGAAAGTTATGAAGTTGATGCAAAAGGTAAGAAAATTACACTATACATGGAATTGACACACACAAAAAGATGTATACGGATCCACCAACGACATCCCCTCGCCCTAGTGCGCCGGGTCATGAATCGACGGATAAGGAGAAGTGGTGTTGGCGGCGAGCTCAATGTGCTACTGAACAATGTCGTCCAAGGTTGCCATGCGGTCCAAGAAGGCCAGCATCCTATCGTTCTCCTCTAGCGCGTGGTAGTCCTTGTGGACGATTTGCTCGTAGACGTGGGTGATTATGTCAATGGTGTCTTACTGCGCCAGGCGCTGTGCGGCGAGCGCGACCTCGAGGTGGACATTCTCCGGCGCACCGGCGCACAGTCGCAGGGTCACTAGTGCGTCTAAGAGGTTGTCACCATAGAGGTCCGTGAGGGTGGTGGGTATTGCAGAGCCTGGGCGCATGGGATGGAGGCGTACGTCAAGGTCGTTCGTGAGCTTCTTGATGATGGTGAACTTGTCGAGGAAGCCGAAGAGGGTCTCGTCAAACAAGGAGACGAAGCTGTCGTCCAAGAGGCCTCTCGCCCTGGTGGCCTCAAGCACGACCTGGAGACATTCCTCATTGTCGGGCCGCAGGCCGAGGCCGTGGACCATCTGGCATAGACGGCTCATGCTCACGCTCATCGCCTCCATGGTTCTAACTTCTGGTCAACTAATCTTGTGATTGGAGTGATCACTCTTGCCCTTGGTTAGGGTGCGCAGGTGCATACGATTTCGTAGATGGATTGGACTAGTGGGGAGCCTTTATATGAGAAGTGCAGACTGCATTGCATTCACTTATGTGTTGGCCATCTACTCCTTGTCCCTTACTCCCGTCGTACCGGTGTAGTATAGTCATCTCACCGAGACCAAGTTGGGGAAAACCAGAGAACTTGATGTTTACTTGGTAATTAATGTCATTGCATGTGGAGAATTGATCACTACATGTTGTGTTAAGTAGTCTTGAGTCATTGAATGCACACACACCCCTCGCCTCCTATTGGCCGATTTCTTTTTTTGTGGCAAAAACTAGGGAATGAGGTGTGTAGTTAATGCACCGCGCCTAAAAGTTTTAGGATTACTAGCACAAATGCCAGTGCATTGCAACGGGAAAATTTTTTGGGATCCCACGTTAATTACTCTCAACAGACCCACATGTCATCTCCAACCTCTTCCCACATTGTGCAGTCTTTGTCCTCTATCTTTTTCCTTTCATAGATCCATCATTACAATAAGGCCTACCACCGGACAGGTAGGCTGTTGTTGGCATTTCATTCCACATGGCCACGGAGGATTGTGGGCGCCTCCACCCAGCGCCGCCGGTGGGGGAGATCCCACCGAGTTTCACTTTATTACTCAGGGGGTGTTTGTTTCCAGGGACTTTTTTGTGTAGGGACTAGAAAAAGTCCCTCTTAGAGACTTTTTTACCAAACGGGAGGGACTTTTTAGGGACTAAACTAGGCATTTGGGACTAAATGAAGAAGACTCTCAAGGAGAGTCTTTTTGGGACTTTTCGGGACTTTTCCAACAATGCCCCTCCATGCACCCATTGGCCCGCCACCCCATGGTGTTGTTTGATTGTTATTTTTCTATATACTAGGGGCAACATGGTCATTTAATAACCTCTAGGAAGGGCTAGGGAATTTTTAGTCTCTGGAAACAAACAGGGAGGGACTTTTTAGTTGGGACTAGAAAAAGTCCTAGGACTAAAGAACCAAACACCACCTCAAGGCCACGCCCGCAAAGCCTCCCGTTTTCTTCCCCTCTCCTTTCTTCTCTCATTAAATCTGTAATTATACCCACAACCTATGGGAAGCATGAACAACTCTCCGCCTTTTTCTTTCGTCAAATCAATCCTATTTAATTACCATAAATCCCTTTTAATTATCCCCAGCATGTACCACATCTTATTTGGTCTCTAGAGGCTCCTTCCTTTTCGAAGCAAGTCTCGGCCGTATAAAAATTGCTGAAGTTTTATTTCAAAGGCGAGGTGGTACTAATTACTAAAGGAACCCTTCACCTAAAACAATCATCATCTTGACCAGTTGGCTGGTTATTATGTTGTTACGAGGCGAGGTGGGCTTTTGGTTCGGTTGAACTTTTTGCTCAAATCTTGGAGGCAGACTGCAATGACTACTACAATATGGAATAGTCCCACCTTGTTCAACCGGCCAAACTAACAGGAGAAAACATACAGATGAAAATAATACGATCAAAGCGGGACAAAACCAAGGATATTAATTACCCTGTTTTATTAGTTGGTATGTGCGTTGCAACGAAAGAAAACAAAAAGTTGGTTATGTCGAGAAAACATACGAAAGAAAATAATATGATCAAAGCAGGACGAAACCAAGAATATTACCTTGTTTTATTAGTAGGTATGTGTGTTGCAACAGGAGAAAACAAAAAGTTGTCTATGTCAATAAAACATACAGACGAAAATAATACAATCAAAGCGGGACAAAATCAGGAATATTACCTTGTATTATTAATAGGTATATGTGTGTTGCAACGGGAGGAAACAAAAAGTTGATTATGTCAATAAAACATTCTTATAAACATGCAATCTATAAAATTTCTTGGTCAATAAAAATATAAGAAGAGAGAAACTTATGAATTATGCATATACAGAAAAACAATCTATGGCCTGGATTTGATAATTTATATTTCGATCAGTACCTATTCAAAAGGAGGGTAAATTGCAAAAATTCACCTCAGCCAGCTCGCAAAGTTCAGCGAACGGAGAGTTTTGCCCACGACACTCTCATTCAGGCTAATTTGAACAAACATCAAAGTTTTGGAGTCTCCACCTGCAGTGCCTTGTGCATTAGTTCCAGTCAATCATTTTTTCCATCCACATACACATATGTATCAACCAGCACCATGCGCCATTGTCCAAAGAAACTAATTAAATAGAAGGGTTAGCTTGGAGACATGATCAAGCTGCAATTAACTTAGTTGCCGACATAAATTAATATTCAACGCAATTACCTTTGTTGCATGCATGACTGCATACAGAAACACGAGCGCCAAAGAGTAGCTCTCATCTTGGCAGTCCTCGTGCTTGAAATCTGTTGGGAACTGTCGTGGGTTTGTCACGGCAGATGTCCTTGTGAAAGGACTTAGTCGTGGAGCCATCGCAACGGGTTAGCTTAAAGGGGTTAAACCGGACAAGGGGACATGGTGAGTTTATACTAGTTTGGACCCTTCGATGAAGGTAAAAGCCTAGGTCTAGTTGTGATTGGTATTGCTAGGGTTACGAAGACCAGGGAGCGAATCCGATTTGTCTGGCCCTCGAGTTGTTGTCTGTCCCCCTCAACCACTGCCGGGTCGTCCCTTTATATACACAGGTTGACGCCCGCCGGTTTACAGAGTCCCGAAGCCGGATCATAAAGGTGTCCGGTTCGGTCTCTACACTTCCTATCTTACAATGCAAGTTACATAATTAAGTCGGTTTACATCTACAGGCCTTAACTCGCCTCTGGTACTTGGGCCTTCGTAAAGCGCCATCATTCTTACATCTTCATGGGCTTCTAATCTTCATAAAGCTAATCCAGCTACTCCTGGCCGGTTTACGTTCAGTAGTAATATCCCCAACATTAGGCCCCAGATTGGTTTGAACTGGTTCATGTCAATCTTCATCACTTAGGAAAATTCCTCCTTTACATTTTCACTTTGATCATGTAAACTGCCGTGACGTCATGCTCCAGGACCATAACAAACCGCCCTGACGTCATTTATTCGTTGAAGCTAAGGATTACCTTCATTAATGCATATCCAATCATCGAGGCGACACCATTATTAATTACCCATTTTTGAGCTCCTCGGTTCCCGCACTTGCCATTTTATCGCTTCGCCTTATAAATAGGGGCAGAGGACCCCTTTCTTTTCTTTCTGTCACCCCTTCATCCCTTCTTCTTCCTCGCGACGTCTCCGCACCTGAGCGTCGCCGCCATCGTTAAGCCTCGCCTCTGCCTCACCATCGGCCGCTGCATCAACATGTTCATACCAGAGCTCCACAGCACACCTCTGCTGCTTCCGCGGCTGCAGTAAGTCCTTTCCTCCTTCCTTTCTAGATCCATTAGGGTTTCCTTGTTCTTCGCAGTTCTTTGAAGTTCATCGGGGCTTCGGTGATGTTCTTCTCTGTTCCTCCTTAGTCTACAGATAGATACTTCACACTTGACGTATCCCATGCCATGGCTAACCTTCTGTTACCACCACAAACCCTTATGCGGGAAAATCTGATCTAGTTCTTTATGAACTGTTTCGGGACCAACCCTTTTTTTCTTTTAGGTCTAAATCTTTTTCTTTTCCTGACTTGTGGTAGATCCAAAATGCCCCTGTGATCCTGTGAAACTTGTTTTTACCTTACTTAACCCTCTTCGCTTTAGATCTGTATCCCTTTACCATCCAGGTGGTTTACCTTTGTAAAAACAATCTATCTCATACCATTAGTCCCCTAGTAAAACGTTGATGATAATAGTCCGGTTTAACAGCACATGTATGCCCTTGGTATGATCTTGTCATTCACTATTGTATTAGTCTCCGGTTTACGCAATTTCACATACATGTATATGTTTATTCCATTGCATGTTGCGCTCCTCCATGAATGACTCATAAACCGGCATTTCTTTTTCAGCTTTTCGTCTCACAATGGCCAAACAGTTTGCCGCTTGCAACTAGGCTCCCTCCCGGATCATCGAAGAACAGTTGAATGAAATGGTTAGTATCGGCACCTTGCCAAAGAAGACGGAGATCCGGTGGCGAGTTTCAGGAACAAAAAATCCTCCTACCCTGAGGCAGGGTGAGGTAGTGATCTTTGTCGACCACATAGGCCGTGGCTTCAAACCGCCAGGATAGAAGTTTTACCGGGATGTTCTTGCTAGTTTCCAACTCCATCCTCAAGATATTGGACCCAACTCGGTGTCCAATATATGCAACTTCCAAGTTTTCTGTGAAGCATACTTACAAGAAGAACCCACTGCTGAGCTGTTCTGGGACGTTTTTTATCTGAACTGGCGTACAGAGTTTGTAAATGGCCCCAATACTGAACTTGGTGGTGTCTCTATTCAAAAACAGAAGGAAGTTGAATTTCCTCATGCGAAACTGCACAGTCACCCTAAAGAAGGGAACCAGACTTGGTTCTACTGCAAGGATACCTCTCCTGAAGATGAGAATCCTCTTCCAGGCTATCGTTATCACCGGCTTTCCAACACGCATCCAATGCCGCAATGCTTAAGTTCTGCAGAACGGGCCAAATATGCCCCTCAACTCGCCAAGCTCCGGGCCTTTATGGCCAACGGTTTAACAGGCGTTGGTTCCATGCGTTGTTGGATATCTTGGAGCGTCTTACTGCTAAGCCGCCGCCCCGGTTTAATGTGCGAATATACCGATGATGTTAAAGACCCCCAACGCCATATCAACATTCAGATAACCGATGAAGAGGTCACTGAAGGCGTAATTTTTTTTGAATGAATTGGAATCAGTCTATCGTCAAACCGGCTTGAACCCCTTCTACACTCAGAACAAACCGCCTGCTGTAAGCACTATACTTCCTTTTCATCTTTGATATCTTTAATTTGTTCAAATTGTAATCTTTCTTCTGTTTATGTATGAATAGGGTGATGATCCTTTCTGGAAACAGAAATCCAGATAAAGCGGTAAAGCCATTCGGGATAAGGTGGTAAAACCATCCCGTCCAAAAACCAAAGCCGTCAAGCATACCTTGAAGCGGAAAACGGCTGACTGGATCAACATGGAACTTGATGAAGATGCTGATGATCCGGAAGTTGAGGTAGAACTTACCTCACTTGGCTCCCTTTTCATGCACCTCATTAACAACGATCTTTATCAGGATGACGTAGAAGGCAGCCAAGCTGATGATGTAGAGGTAATTACCCTTCCCTCCGGTTCAGACTCTATGCCAACACAAAAGACCCGTTAAGCAGTCCGGAAAGTAAGCTTTTCTCATCCTCTTGCTTACTTGGATCCAACATTTATTTTGAAGACTCAACAGCATGAAGCTCGCCGGACAACCCGACATAGTGGCCAGCAGGTCACTTCGGCCGGTTTACCTGATACCCCGGTTCGGAAGCGCCGGTCTGAGGTCTCTCCCACTTCTGACAGTTCTTATCCCAAGGCAGGTTATTTCAGACAACCTCTTAATCCGTCCGATTCAAATTATCAGGCGACACCTCCCTCATCCTCTGGCGAGTCGACAACAACCCAACTCCCTCCTCTAAAAACTGTGGTTGGGTAAGCTTTCACCCTTTCTTCCAATGTGTCACAAATCTTGAATAAGCTGCTAACCCTCTTTTAATTTATTTGCGGAGCCAAAGCCAGACCCAGTAAGAAAGCTCGGGTCAACAATCCGCCAGAAGACCAGGCAGTTTTTGAAGAAGAGCAAAGAGGTGAACCAGATCAAACTTGTGAACCAGAGGGTCCTCATCCTGAAGTCGCCTCTGATGAACCGCCCCTTCAAGATCGGAATACCGATGAACCACCAGAAGTTGATCTTGCCGTGCCTGACACTGAACCGGCAACTCCAAACCAGGCTAGTCCGATGAGAGATACTGAAACTCCGCCATCACCCATGAAAACCACTGAAGGCCAAGGAGATGATGTCATCATTACTGGCATGGGCCATAGTTCTCCTGGCCATCCTGTAATCTAGGCCCAACATAGTGCCAAAGAAGAGCGTGCTGCTAGGGAAAAGGGCAAATGGAGTACTGATTTATCAAGTTATGCCCATCTCAACGCTGAAGAGCTTCACTCCGGTTTCTTAAACCGTCTACACTCAAACCGTGACTATGAAGCCGGTTTGGTGAATTTGATGAAGGAACACTATGAGGTATTTTCATCTCCCTTTACTTCTTGATTCCAAAGTTGAAATGCTAGCCCAAGTAGCCCCCAAGGGCCGTTTTATGATGTTAATCGTAAACCGGGTCTTTATAACACTCTAAGTCTCTCTTACTGACCCTCAAAATGTCAGGTCCTTAGTGAAAATCAAGACCGATACTTTACCAATGTAATTGTATAGCTTTCCTTCATGTAGCCCCCAAAGGCCGGTTTAGCTTTGCAAGGTAATCCAGGTTTTAATTCATGCATCCGTTTTGAACAGATGTACATTAGCCCCAAAGTGTCAAGGATAATGCTTGCATTATTCTGGAGACTTATAAAAGATGTAGTGAATCAGAGCAGATAGGCATTAGCCCCCAAGTACGAAGTGCGTAATTTATTATACGCTTTGTACTTAGAAAATATATATCATGTTGTTTGACATTTCTTCACTGTTGTAGGCCGAACTAACCAATAGAGATGCCTGAACCGCTGATTTGCAAGAGAACGTGAAGTCCCAACAAGCAGAAGCTGCGAAAGCCAAAGAGGAGCTGACCAAAGCCCTGGCAGCGACTGAAAAGCTGAAAGAGTCTTTTAATAAAGATCGTGCTGACTGGGAAACCGAGAAAACCGGTTTAACCAAAAGAGCTGAAGATGCGGAAGCAGCCCTGAAACCAGTTGTAGATGAACTAGCTGGTTTGAAACGGCAAATCAATGCCATGACTTCCGCTGTCTTTGGTAAGTATCTCCCTATGCAGTTTGTCCAATTCATGGAACCTTATCATTGACCGGAATGCTGATTTTGAACTGTGACAGGCACTCGTATTGCTCATCTGGGCACAGGTATGCAGATGAAGCTTAAAGCAGCGTATACCTTGATTGAACAGTTGTACTCTGGGTCCCAGTGGGCTATTTGCACTACGGCTTACAATAAACCGGCACCATCACTAATAAAGGAAACCCTTGAGAAGCTGGCCATGTTACCAGCCCGGATTACCGAACTAAAGAAGGCAGCTGCAAGAGCAGGAGCATTAACCGCACTAATCCGAGCCAAGGCATGGATTCCAGATCTTGAGGTGGAGGACATCATTAAAGGATATCCAGGTGTAAAGGAGGACGGTTCAAACTTCGACAATGGTGACCTCCGAAGGCTGCCCAAAGAAATGCGGCAAATAGCCAGCAAACTGGCAAAGGACACAAACTTGTCTCATTTCCAACCGGCTTATGACGCTGAAGGGAGGAGACAGCCTGCCGAAATCCATGAAGTCGAAGAACTTGTACCTCCAATTCGTAAGCATACCTATGCTCCTGATATTAACCCCTCCAGCCTTATCCATGAAGAGGCCGTGTTTCAAGCTTTAACTGGAATCGATTGGTCGACAATTGATTTCCAGCATCTGGGGAGGGATGAAGAAGAAGTGATCGCACCAACTGAACCTCAACCGTCAAACCATCCAGACGAAGCGTCTTAAACTGGCAGCCGGTTTACCAGATATTGTATGCCAATGCCAAAAAAACAATTATGCACTTGGAGCCGCTTTGAAGCTTCTTGTAATAGGATAGCAAAAACTCCTTTATCTGTCATGCCATCGAGCATGTTTTGTGACACTTTGTGAAAACTTGTTCCACTTTTTTGGATCTATTTATACATAGCCCATTATGAGTTGTGTTCCTAGATACAAGAACTTGAAAGTATCCTAGCGGTTTACCACTGGACGGGTCATGATACCCAACAAATATACAATACTTAGATGAATAATCAAATTTTTTTGTATAAAAAGTAATATGTGCAACATACCTCATTGGTTGACCAACTGCTTGTATGGTAAAGGTGTCAACACCAATCTAGAGCGTTGATAACTCCGTCCTTATTTTGCCTGATTATGATAATAAACCATACCGGGATATAATAACCACCGGGTTTTCTTTATAGCACTGGCGATTTAGTCAAACCAGACCGGGGTAAGGAACGCCGGTTTGTAACTGATCATGTACTAACAACTTGTAATTGAAAGCCAAGCCGGGCCAAGGACACCGGTTTATCAGAACATATTATGAACCTCAATAAAGGCGGAAAACTTAGCAAATAGGACTCAAAAAAGAAATATGTGAGGCTTTTTACGAGCTGCCAGGCTCCAAATCGAGGCTTTTCATGGGCTGCCAGGCCTCTGAGTTAAACCATTTAACAAAGCCTTTTAAGATGGGCCTCCAATTAACCAATCATCGTTTTAACTTTGACAAGTTCAGCATCTGTATAAGATTGACTTGTCAAACGTTCGGCGGGTCATACCAGGATTACCTGGACAGGAGTGGCTTACTTGATGAAGGAAGGTTAACCCGGGGTTTTAGGTGAATACACCAGGCTTCCAAGTCGTGGCTTGATAGCCAATTACAAGGGTCCTTTCAAACTCTTTGTTGCTTTGCACAAAGAGCCCCCAAGTAACTTTGTGAGCTGTGCTCAGTGGGTGCTGATGTTTGAGTTTGTGCTTTGTGCAACACTCACTTTGGTCCCACATAATTTCCTTTGTGGCTTAACGCCTTTCAAGAGGTGTAGCTATGGTGTAATAACAACCAAGCCCCCTAGTGAAATCCCTTTGTGGTGTTTAAACCGATCAAGAGGTGTAGCTATGGTGTGATAACAACCAAGCCCCCTAGTGATATCTTTTTGTATCCGTGCGGCTACAGAGGCTGGTTTAACAAAAAATTGTTTTGTCAGTAGAAACTCTTGTAGGCACACACATGATGTAAAGAAACAGAGACCCCGCTTTATTCGAGGCTCCGGTTTATTATATAATATATACATTGTCATAAATATGTACATATGAAGAAGCCTATGGCTTAAGTATAGTAAGGCCGAAGAAGAGCTATATTCCATGGCCGCTTGGTCTCCTCCTCCGATTTATGTGAGTCTTTGTGCTCTTGAACATCAATGAGGTAGTATGACCCATTGTGCAGATTCTTGCTGAATACAAAAGGGCCTTCCCAAGGTGGGGATAACTTGTGCATATCAGTCTGATCCTGGATGAGCCGGAGCACCAAATCGCCCTCTTGAAAGGTTCTGGTCTTAACCCGGCGGTTGTGATAACATCAGAGATCTTGTTGATAAATCGTCGACCGTGCTGCTGCAAGATCACACTCTTCATCTAACAGGTCCAAGGAATCCTGACGTGCCTTCTCATTATCAGTTTCAACATAAGCTGTCACACGGGGCCAGTCGTGATGGATGTCACTAGGAAGAACTGCCTCCGCTCCATAAACCATGAAGAAAGGTGTGTAACTCGTAGACCTATTGGTGTGGTGTTGATGCTCCATAACACAGAAGGTAACTCCTCAGCCCAACATCCCGGTGTCCATTTTAAAGGAACCATAAGCCGGGGTTTGATACCTCGTAAAATTTCTTGATTTGCCCTCTCCGCTTGACCATTAGACTGAGGGTGAGCCACTGATGCTATATCAAGCCGGATGTGCTCACGTTGGCAAAATTCCTCCATCTCTCCCTTTGACAGATTAGTACCATTATCAGTTATAATGCTGTGTGGAAAACCAAACCGGAATATCACCTTTTTGACGAATTGAACCACCGTGGCCGCATCACACTTACTGACTGGCTCTGCTTCCACCCATTTGGTGAATTTATCAACTGCCACTAACAAGTGGGTCTTTTTGTCCTTGGATCGCTTGAAGGGTCCAACCATATCAAGCCCCCAAGTCACAAATGGCCAAGTTATTGGAACCATCCTCAACTCCTGAGCCGGAATGTGAGCACGACGTGCGAATTTTTGACAACCATCACATCTCTTGACTAAATCCTCCGCATCAGCATGAGCTGTTAACCAGTAAAAACCGTGGCAAAAAGTTTTAGCAACCAAAGACTTTGAACCGGCATGGTGACCACAATCCCCTTCATGGATTTCTCGCAAAATCTCACAACCCTCTTGAGGAGAAACACAACACTGAATTGCTCCTGAGACGCTGTAACGATGTAACTCCCCGTTGATTATGGTCATTGACGGTGTCCTGGACTAGGGGGTACTCATCACATCGTCTCCCGATCAGTTGGATTGGGCCGAGGACCCCCTGGGCCGTATACTCATGGGCCAGTTCAGACAGCTGCCGCATACAAGGAAGATTCCACAAGACTTGGCGATCAAGACAAGGACTCCTCCCCACCGGCGTATTCGGCTAGGACTCTTGTTATCCTAGGCCTCTGGTGCATTATATAAACCAAGGCCAGGCTAGTCGATAGATCATATACAACATACAATCATACCATAGGCTAGCTTTTAGGGTTATCCTCTCTGATCTCGTGGTAGATCAACTCTTGTAATACTCATATCATCAAGAATAAATCAAGCAGGACATAGGGTTTTACCTCCATTAAGAGGGCCCGAACCTGGGTAAAACATCGTGTCCCCTGCCTCCTGTTACCATCCGCCTTAGATGCACAGTTCGGGACCCCCTACCCGAGATCCGCCGGTTTTGACACCGATATTGATGCTTTCATTGAGAGTTCCGTTGTGTGATCGGCAAAAGGATCGATGGCTCGTCTGCAGATTAACTGCGACGTCGACATCTTCGTCACCGGCTCGACTGATCACCTTGGCTTGACCGAGGACTGTCCCCTGCCTCCGATCATTATGTTCAGACGAGGGCCTTCATCAACACCAACTCCGATCTCTATCGAGATCATGGAGGAATCGTCCATGGAGCTCGGGGGCTCAACGTCAACATTGCCCTCGGGCGACCGTGCTATTTTTTCGGACAGCGAATGCGTATCCTCCGCCACCGCCTCCTCGAGTACCGTTTTAACGATCGCTTTAGTGGAATTGTGCGGAATCGAGTCTACAACAACCCTGGAAAATTTCGTCGAGTTCCGATGGAGGAATCTCTGACAGTCTACGATATACCGGAGCCTTGTCAAATCCAGACGGGAATTTAGATGAGTTTAGGGCGTGGTCTCCAGAGCCCAGCTCGGAGGTATTTTGGAAGATCCAACCGCTCATCTGCTGCGGAATTCCCATCTCTACCATCCCTCAAAATTTTAGCTCGATCCGACCGTCCAAACTCCGGGAACCTTCGGATTAGTGCATCACTTTTCAGATCTATTTCCTGCGCGAATATGGATCCGACCCGAATTCATGTTTCTTTATGAACGTGATATTTGACAACCTTTTTAAAAGGAATTTTCTTCTAAGGTATTGTGTGTCGTTTTTAAACATGTGTCCATAAAATTTTAAGCCTCCTCTGAGGTCGTCTTCATCATCATGCTGGTGTCAAACCAGTCTGGCAATATTGCTCCAAGGCCGCCGACCTGCGCTAGACACGTCGTCGCTTTGCTGAGCCGAGCTCAACTTCTTCGGATCATCATCTCGGCAAGCCGAACAAGAGTTCGGCATCGCGAAGGATAAATCATCACCAATATCGCCGCCCCACGGATTACACAGAGAGGGCACACCGGCATCATCGCACGATCACTTCATCAAGCCGGCATTGACCACGTCACAACCTGCATCGGCAGGGCCGCACTGTTGCTCCTTCAAGACAGTGTCCATCACGCCGACCTACTTCGACTCATCGGCTGACATCGAGGCTTCGACATCTCGGCTGGACTGGGGGCTTCGCCATCTCTTCATCAACCTACTCCGGAGACTTCGATGTCACTAGCCGACCAGCTCCGTCACGTTAGCTGGACCGAGGGCTTTGCCTCAGCGAGCCAACCATTGCCAGCATCGCCATGCCATCACTTTATCGCCCATCAGGCAATGGGTGTGCGGATCGAGTCCCAATTTTGGGAATCACCTTTCTTCGGATTGCTATAGCAAATAAACCAGGTGCTATTAATCCTAGTATTTTTTGCTTGTTTGGGTTCATTTTTTCCAAGGAATTATTACTCTGGTTTTGTCCATCATATGTATGCAGGTCTATCAAATGGTGGCCGCATTAACGACGGTCGTATGGTGGTTCAGTCAGTTTCCGTACATAGTCCGGCGAACGCCGCATCCGGAACTCGGACTGACCTATGAATTCAGGCTTTGCTACGCCTTTGCAACGCCTTTACTGCAACACGCTGACGCCCTGCATCGACATTGACTTCGGCGCCAGGCCATATTTCTTTTATTACTCACTTTGCGTAAATTATTTATTATGTAACGATTTTTTTATTATTATTACTATGATCTCTGGTTTGCACTATTTTTTGTGCATGGGAAAATGATCCGGGCTGCACAGTATCGCCAACTCGGCGTACTGATATACCACGTCACCTGGGCTGGACGGGGGGCTTCATCAACACTTCATTGCCCTATGTCGGGGACTTCGGCATCACTCTGTCGGCCTGCATTGACCGTGCTATGTCACCACTTCGGAGTGCCGAGCTCTTTGCTTCGCCACCTCGGGACCGGCTTGGAGGATGGAACCTTGTCCCACATAAAGCTCGGACCGCATCATCAATACCGAACACATTAACCAGCTAAGTTGCCTTCATGCTCAAAGTTTTAAATTTTTAACTTGTGTTCGGTTCGACCAAGCATTATACTTTTTTGGAAAAAAGTTGCTTGTAAAAAATCTCCTTGTCAAAACTTTGTTTGTGACACACAAATTCAAATACCCCGTTTACTTGGGGGCTCCCTTGATGGAGCTTTTCCTCTTGCATATGATTATACTTGTGCGGCTTCATTCCTTGTTCGTGTATTACGCCACAATATGCACCATATTGACCTAAGCGATTTGCAGGCTGGGTTGCCTGGCTCCTGTGCTTACCCCTACGTTCCCAATTGTTCAGCTAGGGAGTAAAGGGAGCACCTCTGCGATTGTCACGACCGAGTCGTCCGAGCTCTGACCTCAGACTGGGTGAAGCCGAAAGCTAGCGCTCTTATTGTTTTCAATCATAGTCGGCAAACAACGGAACTCATGAGTACAAAATATCTATTGCACAAGTCTCATAGTAATAATGAGCACCGAAGAAAGGTATTGGTGGGCGTACTATTTTTTTCGAAGATGCTTCTTACACTTCGTTAGTAATATAGCATAAGTTCCCTGAGCGCGCTTTGTCTGTTACAGCCGTATGGCCTGATTGCCTGGTCATCAAAAACACCGTCGATACTCTCGACAGGCGGACTACATGACACTTTTCGGCCCTTGGCCGAAGAGGGAGAAGTCGATGGTCGGTTAAGACGCGTTTAAAGTTCGGGTGAACACAAATATGATATAAGTACTTCGATACATACAATCATTATACATAAAATTCTTACCCAAGTCACTTGGGGGCTCTTAAAATTTATATATGAGCTGTAAATGTGTTTTCTTCTTGGTCGTTGTCAAAACACGACAGAAGCACATTTTTTTCTTTCTCTTCCAATTTTCGGATTAGCACCGAACACTTGATCTTGTTCGGATGTCATGTTTTTACTGACGTTTTTTGGTTTTTCAAGCTTTTGGCACTTTTAAACTATTTGTGTGTTTCTAGCACAAGTCTCACAGTGCAATGCCGGACACCTCTATAGATTCGGCAAAAACATTCTTGGATCTCACTATATATGCATTGGTTTCAAATTGTGTCTTCGGTCAATAGCTGGGCTGCCCAGCTCCTGCGCTTGCCTCCTACATTCCGCCTTGTTCGGCTAGGTGTGCAAAGGGAGAACCACTTCGATTGTGCTTCCAGCTCACATGGTTAAGCACCTCAGTGGAGAAAGCCGAAAACTGACTATCACAATAAGCGTAAACTGGTTAGCAATCCGATGACTGTGTTAATGACGGCCATTCATAACATTGGCCAAAGTGTTTACAACTTGACCTCGACTGTCGCCGAACACTACCGGGGGCTAGTAAATGGCCTCCCAAACTAAATCGTCAATATTTTGCTCTTACATTAGAGCTGAGGTTTCATGATCATGCTTAGCATAACAACCCAAAGAAAGGAACCGATAGTGGGACTATTTTCTTTTGAAGACATTTCTTATGTTAAACAGTAATATAACATATCTCTCTGCGTACCTTTGTTTATAAAACCGTATGGCCAGATTGCCTTGTTTGTCGTAAATCTTTGCCCTCATACAGGCTTTATAAAGTAGGACAAACACTCCTCGACTACTGGCCGAGGAGGTGGAAGCCGATGGTCGGTCACGTAAGTTTTGTATAATGCGGATCAGATCATTAATGACGTAAAGTACTTGGATACATAGAGTCATTACACATAATTTGTGACTTTACTATGGATATCGATCCTTAATTCGGCCACCCGTGCCCGCATTAAGGCTCGGGGGCTACTGGGCTTCGGGCTTATTATTTACATATATTAAAGGGGCACATCGATCCCCTGATCTGGTGTTGCCACCCAACCAGTGTCTCGGGGGCTACTGCATTGCCTATCCAACGCATAAAATTTTAAGTGCAACATAGTTTCCGAGGAGATTATGATCCTCAGGTTGGTCGGCCGCACCCAACCTGAGTCTCGAGGACTGAGCATGCCGCTTTTTGTATCCCGAAGTATTCTGCCGAGCTAGGACTTGATCCTCAGGCCGATTTTGCAAATCAACCTGAGTCTCAGCGGCTACTGGGATCAGCGGTCTTAGGTCATCCTTCAAGTGCATCTCGGGATTTAAACCGATACACATGCTGAGGGTTACTGGCTATATATCTCGTCAGAGAATAAATTGCACCAATCAAAAATATTGACAAAAATCGGCCCACGGTCGGGGTGGTGCACCACCTCGGAAGCAGTCTGGCATAAAGGTCGGGCGCTAGTGGATGGCTCCATAGAGGGCATTTCCAGCATTAAGCTCGGCTAAACTCCTTCAACTTTTTTGAACCAAGGTGATATGACACCTCGGGTATAGTCCGGCGTTGGAGCCCGGATACAGTCCGGCGTTGGAGTTTGGACATAGTCCGGCGTTGGAGCTTGGATACATTCCGGCGTTGGAGCTCGGATACATTCCGGCGTTGGAGCTCGGAAAGCGGTCCGGCGTTGGTGCTCGGCTGCAAAAGATACCTCGAATGCAGTCCGGCGTTGGAGCTCGGACGCAAGAGGACGCTGCCGCCCGGGAACAACTTCAAACCCGAGGTGTGGCATAAAAATAACAAGGCATTGATAAAGGCTGAAGACTTAAAGGGCTCCTCGGATACCCTGTGTGTGAGATCTTCATATTTAGCTCGGCGAACCTCAAGACAGAAGATGGGAAGATCTGTTGAACCAGTTTTCAAGACCGAAGACCGAAGACAAAGAACAGTTCGGAAGAATCAAGGAGCGTCCCCAACTTGAAGACCGGTTTAGGGGGCTACTGATGGTGTCCTGGACTAGGGGGTACTCATCACGTCGTCTCCCGATCAGTTGGATTGGGCCGAGGACCCCTAGGGCCGTATACTCATGGGCTAGTTCGGACAGCTACCGCATACAAGGAAGATTCCACAAGACTTGGCGATCAAGACAAGGACTCCTCCCCACCGGCGTATTCGGCTAGGACTCTTGTTATCCTAGGCCTCTGGTGCATTATATAAACCGAGGCCAGGCTAGTCAATAGATCATATACAACATACAATCATACCATAGGCTAGCTTTTAGGGTTTAGCCTCTCTGATCTCGTGGTAGATCAACTCTTGTAATACTCATATCATCAAGAATAAATCAAGAAGGACGTAGGGTTTTACGTCCATCAAGAGGGCCCAAACCTGGGTAAAACATCGTGTCCCCTGCCTCCTGTTACCATCCACCTTAGACGCAAAGTTTGGGACCCCCTACCCGAGATTCGCCGGTTTTGACACCGACAGTCATGGACTTGGAATGCCGGATTACCTGTCGGGCCAAGGTTTCATCCTCTGGTAACTTGCCCCGGTTCATGTAAGCCAGATATGGGATTGTCCAATCCGGTATGACATGCAAAGCCGCCACCAATTGAGCCTCTGGATCAGGAATAGCCAACTCTTCCTCTGTTGGGACCTTGACTAACGGATTATGCAACACGTCAAGAAAGACATTTGGTGGAACTGGTTTACATTGAGAACCAAGGCGACTTAAAGCGTTCGCCGCTTCATTCTTTCACCGGTGTATATGGTCCACCTGATAACCCTTGAAGTGACCAGCCACTGTGTCCACCGCTCGCCGATATGCAGCCATGAGTGGGTCTTTAGAATCCCAAGTGCCAGACACCTGTTGAGCCACCAGATCTAAATCCCTAAAGCACTTGACCCGGCTTAAGTTCATCTCCTTAACCATCCGAAGACCGTGGAGCAAGGCCTCATACTCAGCTACATTGTTAGTACAAGGGAACATTAAACAGAGGACATAACAAAATTTGTCACCTCTTGGGGAAGTTAGTATGACTCCAGCCCCTGAGCCCTCCAACTGTCTGGATCCATCAAAGTGAATAGTCCAATATGTATTATCTGGCTTTTCCTCTGGTGCCTGCAACTCCGTCCAATCATTGATGAAGTCCACGTGCTTGGGATTTTATCGCTCTGCGAGGTATATATTTGAGCCCGTGAGGTCCAAGCTCAATAGCCCACTTGGCAATCCGGCCAGTTGCTTCTCTGTTTTGAATGATATCTCCCAGAGGGGCTGAACTGACCACTATGATAGGATGGCCCTTGAAATAATGTTTAAGCTTCCGGCTTGCCATAAACACTCCATATACCAGCTTCTGCAAATGTGGATACATCTGCTTTGATTCAATGAGCACTTCACTGATATAATAAACCGTATATTGAACCGGATACTCCTTTCCAACTTCCTTGCGCTCCACCACAATAGCCACGCTAACAGCTCGGGCATTAGCAGCCACATATAGCAATAACGGCTCTTTATCGATCGGGGCTGCAAGCACAGGCGGTTCAACTAGCTGCCTCTTCAGATCCTCAAACGCTTTATCAGCCGCTTCGCTCCAGACAAAATCATCTGTTTTCTTTAACATATGATATAAAGGAATAGCCTTCTCCCCAAGACGACTGATAAACCGGCTCAAAGCCGCAATCCGGCCAGCCAAACGTTGAACGTCATTGATACACGTCGGTTTAGCCAAAGATGTGATTGCTGAGGTTTTTTCTGGATTAGCCTCAATACCTCTGTTTGATACCAGAAATCCCAAGAGTTTGCCTGCCGGGACACCAAAGACACACTTTTCCGGATTGAGCATCATCTTGTAAACCCGGAGGTTGGCGAAGGTTTCTCTCAAATCATCTATCAACGTTTTCTCCTTCCTGGATTTTATCACAATATCATCCACATATGCATGAACATTACGCCCAATTTGCTTATGAAGACAGTTCTGAACACAATGTTGATAAGTCGCCTGGGCACTCTTAAGCCTAAAGGTCATGGAGACATAGCAGAAGGCTCCAAAGGGAGTGATGAAAGTTGTCTTCTCCCGGTCCTTAACTGCCATTTTGATCTGATGATAACCAGAATAAGCATCCAAAAAACACAAACGGTCACAACCCGCCGTAGCATCAATGATCTGATCAATACGAGGGAGGGCAAAGGGGTCTGCAGGGCAAGCTTTGTTCAAGTCCGTGTAATCTACACACATACGCCAAGTGCCGTTTTTCTTAAGAACCAGCACCGGATTAGCCAACCACTCTGGGTGAAAGACCTCCACGATAAACCCTGCGGCCAACAACCAAGCTACCTCTTCACCGATAGCCTGGCGCCTTTCTTCATTGAAGTGGCAGAGAAACTGCTGGACCGGTTTAAACTTCGGATCAATATTAAGTGTGTGCTTAGAGAGTTCCCTTGGTACACCTGGCATGTCAGAAGGTTTCCATGCAAAGATGTCCCGATTCTCACAGATGAACATCGATGAGCATGCTTTCCTATTTGGGATCCAGGTTAGCGCTGATACTGAACTATTTGGATGAATTGCCAGGAACAAAATCAACCATCTTAGTATCTGTGGCCGATTTAAATTTCAACGTCGGATCGTGTTCCGTAGTTGGCTTTTTCAAAGAAGTCATATCTGCCGGATCAACTTGGTCTTTATAAAACTTCAGCTCCTCCATGGCACAAACCGACTCAGCATAAGCCGCATCACCTTCCTCACATTCCAAAGCGATCTTCCTGCTCCCATGTACTGTGATAGTCCCCTTATGACCTGGCATTTTAAGCTGCAGATAAACATAACACGGCCTTGCCATGAACTTAGCGTAAGCCGGCCGCCCAAACAAAGCATGATACGGACTTTTGATTTTCACCACCTTAAAGGTCAATGTTTCTGATCTTGAATCATGATCATCCCCAAAAGCCACCTCTAAGGCTATCTTACCCACTGGATATGCAGACTTACCAGGAACCACACCATGAAAACGATATTTGACGGTTTAAGATTCTTATCTGTCAACCCCAAACGGCGGAATGTATCATAATATAGAATGTTGATACTACTTCCCCCGTCCATGAGTACCTTAGTGAACTTGTATCCCCCAACTTGAGGGGCCACCACTAAAGCCAGATGACCCGGATTGTCAACCCGGGGGTGATCCTCTCTACTCCACAAAATGGGTTGCTCGGACCAGCGCAAATACCGAGGCACCGCCGGTTCAACTGAGTTTACTGCCCTCTTGTGAAGCTTCTGATCACGTTTACATAATCTAGTGGTGAAGACATGATACTGCCCACTATTTAACTGCTTAGGATTGCTCTGATAACCCGACTGCTGCTGCTGCTGGCTTCCCTGATGGTTGTATCCTCCCTGGTTACCCTGATTCCCTTGATTGTTGTATCCAGTTTGATTACCCTAAAATCTTGAACCGGAACTGCCACCTCCGTAACCCGGCCCGTGGAAACCACCTCCTGAACCGCCAGGCGGGCCATTATCATACTGAAACATATTGGAGTTCTTAAAATCTCGGATGATATAACAATCCTTCCAAAGATGCGATGATGGCTTCTCCTTGGATCCATGCTTTGGACATGGTTGATTTAATAGGCGCTCCAAATTGGGGCCTGAACCGCCGCCTCTCTAGGGCTGCTTACCCTTACGGCGTTGACCATTCTCCTGAGTGTTGGTGTTAGCCACAAAGTCCAAACCGCTGTCGGCCTTGCGCTTACCATTGTTACCATGGCCTGCCGGATTATGCTGCTGCCCCTTGGTATTGCCGTTCTTTTTCCCGTTCCCCGGTTTGTCCTCCTCTGAGTCAGGGTCTTTGGTGGTATCTGAATCGGTGTATTTAACCAAAGCGGCCATAAGCGTCGACATATCGTTGCAGTGACGTTTGAGCCTTCCTAACTTCTGTTTGAGCGGCAAAAACGGCAATTGCCCTCCAAAGTTAGTATTGCGGTATCTGCATTGATACGATCCGACGAATGCAAAATTGCTGAGACCCGTTTTACCCAATGGGTCGTGGACTCCCCCTCCTCTTGGACACAAGCGGCCAGATCCACAATTGACATGGGCTGCTTACAAGTATCTTTGAAGTTTTGGATAAACCGGTGCTTCAATTCGGCCCATGATCCGACAGAGTTAGTTGGTAAGCTTTTCAACCAAGTACGAGCTGTTCCTGCCAACATCATGGTGAAGTATTTAGCACATACTGCTTCATCCACATCCAACATCTCCATTGCCATCTCGTATCTTTCAACCCACGCCTCTGGTTGCAGATCGGCGGTATAATTGGGTACCTTACGAGGTCCTTTGAAATCCTTGGGCAGTCTCACCTTACGCAAAGCGGGGGTAAGGCACGGTACCCCTAAGGAACTGAATACTTCCCCTGGTTCAACTAAAGCGGTGGGATGAACTGGAGTAGGTTGACGGGCTCCATGCAGAGCCGCTAACTCGGCCTCCTGACGCGCGCGACCATGATCCACCACATCCTGCGCATTAGCACCTCCCCCTGCCGGGTTGTATCCTCGCAGCGAGTTACGGCGACGTGCACTGCTTGACACGGCCAGTTCATTCTCAACATGCCTGCTGTAGCTCCGGCTTGGACGGGGGGTGGAATGAATCCTCTCACAACTGTGCGAATATGGCTGCTGCTGATTTAGAGTTGTTTGAAGGAGATCTCTGGCCCGTCGTGCTTCAACCGCAACTGGTGACTCGCTGTCGGTTGGGAGGGCTGCTAACCATGAAGCGGCGGCCAAAATGTTGTCGAACGGGTTGGAGTAATGCCCGAGAGGTGTTGGAACATATTGTGGCACAATGTTATTCTGACGAGGCGGATCCATCATGTGCGGCTGAACCGGCGCTCCTGTTCCTGGTGCCTCTGTCCGGTTTAATATTGGCTGGTTACTAGTCCCTGCCCCTGGCGTATTGAAGAGATTTCGTGGCTCATAACCCGACGGGAGATGCGATCGGTATCTTGTTCTCATGACTTCTTCGGAAGCGTTCTGATCCAGCCTAATCCGGTAGGCTTGAGCTTCCAACTCGGCCCGTTCTGTAGCCATCCTAGTGTTCTTTGCTGCTAGGTCCGCTTTAGCCTGAGCTATCAGATCCTTCACCTTTGCAATCTCTGTGTTGTGCTGATCCCGGATTGCTGCATCCACCTCTGCGGCCATCAATGTTGCCAAAGCATTGAACAAGTCCGACAGGACTTGAGCCGGAGGCGGCGCAGAGCTTCCTACCCCTGCTGGTGTGGCCGTCGTTGAACCGGAGAGTATTGCTGCGGCAGTTGATGAGTGAGGCACCGGCTGTGTACCGGCCATGAAGATAGCGGCCCGGTTTGGCAGATCAGGGAAGTCCGGAATACTGTTGCCCTCGGATCCTCCGCTAATCCGGCCATCCTGCAACTAATAGAGCGATTCGGTTGAAGACTCATCGTCGGAACAGACAACGGTTTCTCCATCGGATGCCGGTCTGTCCTCGTATTCTGCTCCATGGATGACACCTACGAACACATGCTTCGCCACGGGCTGAACCGGTGAAAGGCTTGCACGCTGAGCCGTCTCGATTATGTCGGTGCCAGTGTCCGACTCAGGGGCTGGTTCGCCAATCTTGCCGATGAAGACATGAATCCCACCAAAGGGGACCCGGTACCCATATTCGATTGAATCGGCCTTGGGACCCCATCCTGCGTTGTCGATGTAGAGCTTGTTGTGATGACTCTTCGTCATCCGGCCCGCAGGGTATCCCTTGAGTCCATCAAAGCTGCCCTTCAAGAACTCGAAACCATCGTGCGATAGCCCCACGGTGGGCACCAACTGTCGTGGGTTTGTCACGGCAGATGTCCTTGTGAAAGGACTTAGTCGTGACCATCGCAACGGGTTAGCTTAAAGGGGTTAAACCGAACAAGGGGACACAGTGAGTTTATACTAGTTCAGCCCCTTCGATGAAGGTAAAAGCCTACGTCTAGTTGTGATTGGTATTGCTAGGGTTTCGAAGACCAGGGAGCGAATCCGCTTTGTCTGGCCCTCGAGTTGTTGTCTGTCCCCCTCAACCACTATCGGGTCGTCCCTTTATATACACAGGTTGACGCCCGCCGGTTTACAGAGTCCCGAAGCCGGATCATAAACGTGTCTGGTTCGGTCTCTACACTTCCTATCTTACAATGCAAGTTACATAATTAAGTCGGTTTACATCTACAGGCCTTAACTCGCCTCTGGGCCTTGGGCCTTTGTAAAGCGCCATCATTCTTACATCTTCATGGGCTTCTAATCTTCATAAAGCTAATCTAGCTACTCCTGGCCGGTTTACGTCCAGTAGTAATATCCCCAATAGGAACTATAAAAGAGCATGTAAACACATCAGGAAAACATCAAAGCAGAAGCATGGTTATTTCATATTTTTATTCTGCCTACCTGATCTACTGATCATCATCACGCCATGTAACATGGTTCTAATTGAAGTTTAGCTGAGGACACCTCCATTAGCACGAAGACAAAGATAGCCAAAGCAATTAACGCGGAAAGCCTGTATCTGGTAGAGCATCGAGGTGCATATATTGATCAAGGAGTTGGGGGCGTGTTGAGCAGGTCAAACGCCACCGGCGTCGGCGGCCTTGGAGCCATATGCCTGAGTACCTATCCGACTTACTTTACAATGCAATTTCTTCACCGGCTGGTGCTTATGGCCAAGAGAAACCAACATGTACAAGCTAGCCTAGCTAAGCTAACACGCGGGTGGATGGATTCGTCATAGGATAACCACGTACAAGCAGAAGCTGGTGGATGGATCAATCCCAGTGTACGCTACCAGGCTAGAGCTAACCGATGGCTTCTCGCTCGATGGAAACGAACAGACCAAGTCTCGCCCTAGACATGCACACAACCCCAGAATTATGGCAACTGTTGTGGGCGTGCTATGCATGCAAAGAAGTCTGCATGTTGTAATCGAAAGCGGCGAAGCGGGACTTCAGGCCCCATGGGTCAGTGTCAAGGAAGACAATGTGGTGAATGCCAGCAACATCTACAACACGGGAATGCCACAACGGATGTCAGCGACGAGTTCCTGCAATAACCCACTGGCATGGAGTCTCTGCTCAGCTTCTAGGTCGCCCCAGTCCTTACCTTCCTCATGGCTTCCCTCCTCTATGCCCATATTTATGGAAGGGGTTAGGGAAGGCGGCGAGGGTGTAGTTCAACTCAACCGAGATCCGAGAGTCCGCGTCCTGAGGAGAACCGATCGTGGAAGAGATGGAGAAGGAGGGCGAATGAATCATGAGGAGAAGTACTTTTTTATAAGGAAAGGAAAGGAGGAGGTTTTGATCGGGGTTTACATTGTGCGGCTGTTTTTTTTATTTTATCGATGTACGCAGATCTAGGCTGGACTATTAATCACCGAAGCGGGACTAGACTTAGGGAAAGATTATTAGGTAGATATACGCAGGTAAAATAGTACCACCTCGAATGTAGAAAATAATATAGGTGAAAAAAACTGAAAGCGTAAATTCACGGGAAGAAGCATATTATGATGGTGAACCTGACAAAGTCAATCCGTCCTTTATTATTAGGGAAAGATTTAGTTTTCGTAACATGACTAATGCACCAGTACAAAGGGAGTACAATAGTAGTCTGATTGATGAGATTTCATATTTGAGCCATCTTCCGGAAGGAAGAGTGTTAATATCATCGGAAACTACATTCCAACCCGAATAAAACAATTTATTTACGGAGGGAGTAGTATATTTTTTGTGACATGTATTACTAGATATTACTAGTCAGATACTAAATCCAGATGGAGGTGGTGGTACTACTAAATCCAGATGGTGGTAGTACTAGTAGTACTACCAATGTAGTAGTATTGTAATACCTGTTGGTCAAATTATTACGTGCTGCTCCTCACAATGAAGTGACAAGAGCCTGCACCAAAGATGATACATGAGTGTAGGCGGCGTGTTCGGCATACCGAAGTCAGCCTCCTCGTGTGCACTTGCTATCATCATGGCTATAGAGCTACCCTACTTATTTCGAGATAATTTCCCGTGCGTTGCCATGAGTAATAATAAATATTGTACTTGAGTAATAGGTATATCGTTACCGCACCTATGCACGTGAACATTTATCGTAACATAGTTCCTCATGCTGGATAGTCGTAATATTACAAGGTTCAAATTGTTATTATAAATGCTAGGAGTAACACTGCACCCACGAAGAGGGAATTGTTAGGAAGTTTATGTAAGAAATTTTTTTACTTTAGGTGGATGCAGCATTATCGTACAAACTAAAATCCACCGCCCTGACAAGTCACTAATGGGAAAATAATTTTTTGAGTCTCTTACAACTTGATGTTTCAAAAACAAATTCAGCTTCTGCCTAGCCTTTGTCATTGGGCTTAGACGCTTGAGGTGATCAGCACGCCATTCATTGTTGTTCCAGGGAACGCCAAACCTCATTACCTTGAGCACACTTGCCTCAAGAACAAAGAACCTGGCCAATTTAATCTTAGATGTTGTGCCTCGATAGTCGATCAAATCAATTTCTATAAGGCGGAGATCAAGGCATTCGATGAGATTGTTATATTGCAGCACATTTTTCACTTTCGGATCCTTTTTATCTACAAAAGAAGAGAACATGTTAGAGCTTTTGGTTATATAAGATTGCCATGTCACCAAGAGCTACCAATATCATTCGCCCATATGATAGGGTTGGCTCTAAGCCTAGTGCTAATTTTTCACTCTCTCTCATTCTCTTAATTTCCTCTCATTTACCCATTTTACCTGGGAGCACATGAAGAGGCTGGCCACAGTGTAAGCATTTGTTGCTTGCATAATAAGCCATAGGAAAGGAGTACTCTAGTACTAGCACTTCATTTTATTCAGTAGTGGGTCCAACTTTAAAACTATACTAGAGGCAACACACTGCGAAGCTTTCATATAAGCTTAGAGGCAAATCAGTGGGTCCCAGGTTAGAGGCAAACTTACATGTGGCTGCTCTTACAGCCCACTTCCCACTATGATAGCCTTGTCTACAACAACAACAAAAAGGGCTTATAGCCCACTATTGTACTACCTCCATCTTACTAGTTCATAGGTCCCCTTCGTATTTAGTGTAAAATGTTGACCATAGATTTACGTAACAAAATGTCAATGCATGTCACCAGAAATTGTACCATTGGAAATTATGTTCAAATACGAATCCAAGGATATAATTTTTAGTGACATGCATTACTCCCCCTTCCATCTATATAGGGCCTAATGCGTTTTTTAAGACCGCCTTTGACTATTGACAAGATTAATAGTAAATGAGATGTATAATGTGAAAATTATATCATTGGAAGATCCTTTCACATACGAATTTGACGGTATGCTTTGTGTAATTTGCATGTCATATATTACTGCTCTAACATTTGGTCAAAGTTAGCCCCAAAAAACACATAAGGCCCTATATAGATGGAAGGAGGGAGTAACATTTTGTTCGTTAAATCTATTTTCAAAATTTGATACTACAAAATTCCAAGGGGACTCGGAAACCAGGATGGAGGTAGTACTTGCTCTTAGGGCATCCATAGTGGTTGTAGGTAGCATTGCCTCTAAGCTGGTGTCCACATTGTTGCCTCTAAGGTTAGTCAAAAATGCTGCAATGTATGGCAACCTCTACATCGGTCGCACAAAAACAATAATCAAGTTAATATGTGATTCACTTTTTAGTTGGGAGACTCAATAAAGTGGATGACATGTACGGACAAATGAATGTTTTAATTTAAACAAAAGCTTGGAGGCAGCCTCTTGGCTTAGAGGCGATGTCAAGGATTTTTGGCTAGATGCAACTCCATGCAGTGTATAGAGGCAGCCTCTAAAGGCTTAGAGGCAAGCTATAGAGGCAGCAAAAGTGCACATTGTGGATGCTAGTCTAAGTTACTTCCCACTATGACTAACCGTGGCTACAACAACAACAAAGCAATGCAGGTGATCATGTGAGGACAAATAGTAAAAAACATTTCTTCCAGTATATAGTGTGTAGATGTAGTTTTGAACACTACAAGTGTCATTGTAACTTGGGAAAATTAAAAAAAATTGAGATCCATTGTGGTTCACATTTAATAGGAAAGGAGTTTCACCTCGATGAGTAGCTTCTCCGTGCATGGAAAGCATGTAAGGAATCCAACAAATTGATCCAGATTGGGGCTGATAGATTTTATTGCCAAGACCTTCACTGTGCGCACATACTGGGTCAAACTTGTGGGAATCATTTTTTGGATGACGGTCGAACATACATCAAGAGAAAATTTAAAATGTGATTTTCAGGAAGAAGAATGAGAAGAAGAGTGTTGTACCTGAACGATTATGGATCCAGTAACAAGTTCTGAGAATTTGGCAGACGAGTAGGCTAATGTTGTCAATTTCGGCGCGTCAATGACCCTGATTTTTGTTGGACCTTCTAGATCAGATACAAGCAATCACTCAAGGAAAGGCACATTCTCAATGGCAATGTCGTGAAACAGCTCAGCTGATCTCTTCCCAAGTAATGTCTTGTTGCGGGGCCAGCAAGACACATAAATCCATCAGAGATTCATCAAGGCGAGGTGGAGGGTAATCAACCCGTGGATCTGCCGAAGACAAAGGTACTTGAGTGCAGTACACCCGCGGAGCAGGTGCTCCATAGCCTCCTTCGAGATACTAATGTCAAAGAGATCAAGCTGCTTGAGTTGATGAGAAGAAGAGCGGGCGTGACATTAATCTGGGGAAAATAGCAGGAGCTGAACCTGTAGTGGTGCAGCGTTGGCGCGAGGTTGAGCACGGATGGTGGCAGAGAGCGACATCGTCCACCTTCAAACCTGAGCTCCTCAAGCTGATCTAGGGTGGGGGATAAGAACCACTCGTCGAACTTGGCTTGGACCTTGCAGTTGGTACTGAACATGCAGATGTCAAGGTGGTTGGCTGCCCTGGATGCGATGCAATGATCTTGGAGACTGCGGCCATGAGTTTTCAATCCCGTCGCAAAGGCAATTGTCGAAGGTGAAGGTGAGGTTGAGGAGGACGCGGTGCCAGAGGGGGCGCCACCGTGGGGAGAGTAGGGCAGTCCGCACGATAGATTTGGTGGGGAGGAGGGCAATGATGACGAGCAACATGTCATCGGGGAGGCTGCTAATGAAGTCCAGGCTCGCCAGATGCGGTTTTGGATCAAGCTGCCTCCGCTTGTTGGCTGCCTCACCGTCCATCTCAGCCAGCGGCGACGCCGGTGTACACGTGTGCTGGTGTGTATTGTGTTCTGGGTGTGCGTGAGTGCGTCCTTGTGTGCATGTCGTCGCACAGTGGTGTAGTGTGCGCGAGTGCGTCCTTCACGTGGAAGAAGTGTGCCCTTAATTTAGTAGCGTGCGAGGTGCTACTGCTAGTGGTTTTAATTTTGTTTACTTCACCGCATGTCAGATGGGCCTCTAGTTTATTTATTTTCACCCACTGCCACATGGGCTAGCACACCAACATAAACATGAGCTGACAAGCCAGCATGTGGACTGGTTGACCGGTCAACTAAACAATATATGGAGCTATACACTGATATAGTGACCGTATAATCCCTCAGTAAAGAGAGATCGAGTGAGAGGGCAGACCCGTGAGAGATAGTACAGAGAGATACTCCCTCCGTTCGATAATGTAGTGCCTATAAATTTTTGAAAAGTCAAACTTTTGAAACTTTGACCAAGTTTATAAAGAAATTACTTATATCTAGAATACCAAAGATAAATGATATGAACTAAGTACATGTTGTGATGAATCTATTGATCGTTCCAGATGTAAATGTTTTTCTCCACATATACCTGGTCAAACTTTTCTGAGGTTTGACTTTTCAAAGCATCCATATATTATGGATGTGAGAGTGTGTGTGTGAAATAGAAAGAGTGAGTGTTCAAAAAGTGTGTGTGTGTGTGTGAAAGAGACATGGACAACATGCAATAAAGTAGAGAAAAAGTGTGTGTGTCTTATGCAAACATATCACACATGCATCTTCGAGAGCGGGAGTGAGGTGAGGAGATAGTGTGTGGTTGTTTGCAACCGAGAGAGAAAAACCCCTAGCATGTGGCCAAGAGAGGTCTTGCAAACAAGGGAGAGGGGTCGAGAGATACGTATGGAGGAAATGCAAGCATGGGGAGGAGAAAGGGTGTGTTTGTGATAGATAGATCCCCTGGAAATCATGATGGGACTACATGGGTGGGAGATCGAGTGACAAGGTGTCTGCATGATAGAAGATACCCTGAGAGAGGTCAACATAGATATAAGGATGGAAGGAGAAAATACGTGTGTTCGTGATGGACAGTGAGAGATAGTCATACTTAGGGGGGTGCATGTGCCTATGATGGAGTGAGAAATTATGGTACTTAGGGGGGTGTAAGATAGAGAGAGAACAAGGGCGAAGAGTGTTGGATGGGTCTATGTAGTGCGAATGAGATATGTGCATGTGTGATCTAGGGAGATATAAAGTTTGAGAGAGATAGAGGAGCCCCATACGGCTGAGTGGTGCCTCAGAGAGTTGAGAGAGGGAAAGAGATACCCCATCTGATCGATAATGCAGTGCATATAAATTTTTTAGAAGTCAAACTTTGGAAACTTTGACAATGTTTACACAGAAAATTATTTATATCTACAATACCAAAGATACATCATATAAACTACATCTTATGATGAATCTAATGACATATCTTTGTTAATCTAGATGTAATGTTTTCTCCACATACCTGGTCAAACTTTGTGAGGTTTGACTTCTCAATAAATCTATATGCTATGGACTAAAGAGAGTACCTAAGTCGAGAGAGATCAAGTGCGTGTGAAGGAGAAAGAGTGAGTGTGCAAAAAGAGTCTGTGTGTGAAAGAGAAAGGGACAACAAATGATAAAATAGAGAGAGTGTGTGTGTGTGTGTGTGCGCGCGCGCGCAAACATATCACACATGCATTGAGATAGAAGGCGGGGTGAGGAGATATGGAGATAGCTAGTGCGTGGTTGTTTGCAATGGAGAGAGACCCCCCTATAGCACCTGTCCAATAGAGGTTTGGCCAACAAGGCACAGAAGTCGAGAGGGACGTATGGAGAAGATGGACACATGGGGAGGAAGAGAGGGTGTGTCTGTGATGGAGAGAACCCCTCGAGATCGCGAGGGGACTATATGGCTGGGAGATCGAGAGACGAGGTGTGGAAAGATGCCCCGAGAGAAATCGAGATAGACCAAGTGAGGGAAAGAGGCAATGCGTATGTTTGTGATGGAGACTCAGAAATAGTTATATACCTAGGGGGATTGCGTGTGCCTACAATGGAGTGAGAGACAGACGTACTTAGCTAGGCGTGAGATTCTGTGTCTGTGCGTGTGCGATGGAGAGAGAATGAGGGGAGAGAGAGTTTTAGACGGGTCTATCTAGCTAGTGCGAGTGAGATATGCATGTGTATGTGTGACCTAGGGAGATGGAGAGTTCCAGAGAGAGAGAGAGCGGAGTGGTGCGTGAGAGAGTTATAGACAACAAGGTAGGGAATTTGTGTGAGTGCGATGAGTGCACCCTAGATATTTAGCTTGGACTAGTGAAACATACATTGTGTGCGGGAGAGACCTATAAATTGAGTGTGCATGCAAACTAGACAGATCAGTAGAGAGAGAGAGAGAGGGAGGGAGAGGGACCGACAAGGTTTGTGTTTGTATGCATGCGATAGAAATGAAGATTGTCGGCTAGAAAGAGAATAGGAGTCCGGGAGAGGGGAGAGGTCACATTTATGCATCGAAGACTAGTATAGATGATGTTTGGTGTAGAATTGCATTCAAATCTTTGAATTGGAGAACATGGTGTTTGCAATCCACACATGAATGGAGATATGTGTATCAAACAAGTTCATTAATTTTACTTTCAGCATATTCATTGAGTACTATAATACAACATGCTACTCAATTGAGGTGTTCAATTTTGGATTTAGTCCACAATTTTGACCGGCTGAATGAGCTATTTCATTGAATCGAGATATTTCATTTTGGGTTTCATTCCCGTTTTTGTGGGTCAACTATTTGTCAAATAAATCGGTAGCAACGAGCATGTAAAAAAACATTAGTCCCGAGCATCATCTCACCATATAAAAAAGAAGTGGAAAGCTAATATTTCAAAATTTGATTAGAATAGACTTGGTAAGGTAGACGTGGATGCTCGTTCTCCCAAAATTTGAATGAACCGTAAAACACCCTCTGCTCGGTGGAATTTGCCCGGGCAAATAAATGGGAGACGTGAAATTACCGGCATCTGGGACCCACATCAATTGGCCTGTTGTACAACGAGGGTAGGTTTGTAACTTCATCCAAGCGCGCCCTCTCCTTAGACGAAATGATAGGTGTCGAATAATTCATAAACCATGGGCGTCAAATCACCCTCTCTTCGGCTAAAATGGCAGGCGCCGAAGACTTCATAAACCATGGGCGGAAAAACACCCTCTCCTCGGTCGAAATCGCTCGCGCCCACTATTTCAAAACATGCCCTCCTCGCTGTCAGGACCCCGATTCTAAGCCACACCGATCTAGCATGTAACACATCATATCACTTTGCGGCCTCACGCACGGTATTCCCACGGGTGTCGCCTTACCTGGCCTGGGACCGTTTGCACCTTTTGGCTCATGTATATGATAGTGTCGCTAGCATCCATATGACAGAGAGCCTGGGCCGACATGACTAGTCGTGAACCCAAAGTGGCACTAACTTACAGGGACAAGCATACATGACCCAACAACGAACGTGTCGGTCATCAGTGAGTGAATTCGGGCTATAGCAACTGGGCTAGCAGGACTCCGAAAGACACCGTGTGACATTTCCCCGAAGGGACAGACACAGGATCGAAGAAGCACACATGCCAGCCATTCTAAGTGTACCGGAGTAGTAGCAACTGGGCTAACAGGACTCTGGTAAACCGGGCTGTAGCAGACTACCATGGCTCAGTGGAAGCACCAGACCACATTTCCCCATAAGAGAGGCTACCAAGGACAGACAACTAGGTTTTCGGATCCCACACATACCAAGCATTTCAATCATACACACAATATGCCCGATATGTGAAAATACAACATGGCATCACAAAAAAACTCTACAACTCAAAGTACCCTATTTAAAGGCTCCGGAGAGCCATACATAACATATCCATATAGGTAGGGGTCACACGACCCAACACTCAAGTCATAAAAACATACAAGCACATGCGGAAGCAAACTTGTGTGAGTACAGACAACTAGAAAGAAAGAAGGCTTGATGAAGCCTGTTTGTCTACAAAGGCCCTTCACAAGCTCAAGGTCACCACCTGGGCATCAAGCTACTCATCAACGTCGATGTCTACATAGAACCCATCGGAAGGGGCAGTGTTCTCTTCTGCAACAGTTTATTAAGCAAACATGAGTACAAAGGTACTCAGCAAGACTTACATCAGATCCTACATACATGCAACATTATCAACAAAGGGAAGGTGGGGTTATTGCAACAAGCCAGCTTTGACTCTTGGCTAAACTATCTTACGAGACTGCAACTTGTAAATGTTTTGCGCACACGAGTCCACTACTCACCACAACAATACCCTACCACGGATCCTCCTCCGTCATCCTACGGAAGGGCCATTTATGGCACGCACACTTGTCTTGAGGCTTTTATGAGTTTCCATTAACTTGTCTATGAACTGTATAGGCAACCAAGTAGTCCTTTACCGCGGACACAGCTATTCGAATAGATGATGTTAACCCTGAAGGGGTGTACTTCTTCACACACGCTCCCACCACTTATCGCTGTTACACGACATGTACTCAGCAACCTTCAAGCGGAAGCCCAACGAGGGTGTCGGCCACGGCCTACCTAAACACTTAAGTCTCTAGTCCAGGTTCATCGCCTATCCAGGTTCCATCCGCAGGGAGTCCAGCCGAGGTTTCCACATACGGCCCTGAACGATGTGTGCAGGGTTCCCAAGACACCAAACGGGCGCCCGGTACACCGTGCCACGTGCCTATCGCATCATAGCCCACCCCGAGGGTCAGCGCTGCCCACGGCCTCCAGTATACTACAAACAGCAGAAACTACTTGCAACTCCTGGACAGAGGACTAGGGTGGTTAAGAAGCCAAGAGGGTCAATTAAGGATCCCAATGCATGGTAGTAGCTGATTCTTAAATCACACATACAGCTCTCAGTGCTTAAGGACGGTTCCAATGAAACAACCCACCATGTACTCCTACATGGCCTCTCATCGATACCTTTACAAAATCGTGTTCAACACTTCACTCTTGCTACCTCTTGAGCACTTGCTTTGGTTTTCCCTTGAAGAGGAAAGGGTGATGCAGCAAAGTAGCATAAGTATTTCCCTCAGTTTTTGAGAACCAAGGTATCAATCCAGTAGGATGCCACGGACGAGTCCCCCGCACCCACACAAACAATTAAATCCTCGCAACCAACGCGATAAGGGGTTGTCAATCCCTACACGGTCACTTATGAGAGTTAGATCTGATAGATATGATAAGATAATATTTTTGGTATTTTTATGATAAAGATGCAAAGTAAAATAAAAGGCAAAGGAAATAAACAAGTATTGGAAGATTAATATGATAGAAGATAGACCCGGGGGCCATAGGTTTCACTAGTGGCTTCTCTCGAGAGCATAAGTATTCACGGTGGGTAGAAAAATTACTGTCGAGCAATTGACAGAATTGAGCATAGTTATGAGAATATCTAGGCATGATCATGTATATAGGCATCACGTCCGAGACAAGTAGACTGACTCCTACATGCATCTACTACTATTACTCCACACATCGACCACTATCCAGCATGCATCTCGAGTATTAAGTTCAAGAGAACAGAGTAACGCTTTAAGCAAGATGACATGATGTAGAGGGATAAACTCATGCAATATAATGAAAACCCCATCTTGTTATCCTCGATGGCAACAATACAATACGTGCCTTGCTGCCCCTACTGTCACTGGGAAAGGACACCGCAAGATTTAACCCAAAGCTAAGCACTTCTCCCATTGCAAGAAAGATCAATCTAGTAGGCCAAACCAAACTGATAATCCGAAGAGACTTGCAAAGATAACCAACCATACATAAAAGAATTCAGAGGAGATTCAAATATTGTTCATAGAT
Source organism: Triticum aestivum (assembly GCF_018294505.1). Lineage (NCBI taxonomy): Eukaryota > Viridiplantae > Streptophyta > Magnoliopsida > Poales > Poaceae > Triticum > Triticum aestivum. The sequence goes on from NC_057797.1 coordinate 526,021,808, forward strand.
AAACTTGATCATAAACCCACAATTCATCAGTCTCAACAAACACACCGCAAAAGAAGATTACATCGAATAGATCTCCACAAGAGAGGGGGAGAACTTTGTATTGAGATCCAAAAAGAGAGAAGAAGCCATCTAGCTAATAACTATGGACCCGTAGGTCTGAGGTAAACTACTCACACTTCATCGGAAAGGCTATGGTGTTGATGTAGAAGCCCTCTGTGATCGATGCCCCCTCCGGCGGAGCTCCGGAACAGGTCCCAAGATGGGATCTCGTGGATACAGAAAGTTACGGCAGTGGAATTAGGGTTTTGGCTTTGTATATAATAGTTTGGGGGTACGTAGGTATATATAGGAGGACGAAGTACGTCTGTGGAGCAACAGGGGGCACGAGGGTGGAGGGCACGCCTGGGGGGGTAGGCGCGGCCCCTACCTCGTGGCCTCCTGGTTGATTTCTTGACGTAGGGTCCAAGTCCTCTGGATCATGTTCATTCCAAAAATCATGTTCCCAAAGGTTTCATTCCGTTTGGAATCTGTTTGATATTCCTTTTCTTCGAAACCCTAAAATAGGCAAAAAAACAGAAATTCTGGGCTGGGCCTCCGGTTAGTAGGTTAGTCCCAAAAATAATATAAAAGTGTATAATAAAGCCCAATAATGTCCAAAACAGAATATAATATAGCATGGAACAATAAAAAATTCTAGATACATTGGAGACGTATCAAGCATCCCCAAGCTTAATTCATGCTCGTCCTCGAGTAGGTAAATGATTAAAACAGAATTTTTGATGTGGAATGCTACTTGGCATATTTTCAATGTAATTCTTCTTAATTGTGGTATGAATATTAAGATCCAAAAGATTCAAGACAAAAGTTCAATATTGACATAGAAATAATAATACTTCAAGCATACTAACTAAGCAATTATGTCTCTTCAAAATAACATGGCCAAAGAAAGTTGTCCCTACAGAATCATATAGTCTGACTATGCTCTAACTTCACCACACAAAGTATTTAAATCATGCATAACCCCGATGACAAGCCAAGCAATTGTTTCATACTTTTGGTGTTCTCAAACTTTTTCAATCTTCACGCAATACATGAGCGTGAGCCATGGACATAGCACTTTAGGTGGAATAGAATGGTGGTTGTGGAGGAGACAAAAAAGGGAAGATAGTCTCACATCAACTAGGCATATCAACGGGCTATGGAGATGCCCATTAATAGATATCAATGTGAGTGAGTAGGGATTGCCATGCAACGGATGCACTAGAGCTATAAGTATATGAAATATCAACAAAAGGAACTAAGTGGGTGTGCATCCAACTCGCTTGCTCACGAAGACCTAGGGCATTTTGAGGAAGCCCATCATTGGAATATACAAGCCAAGTTCTATAATGAAAAATTCCCACTAGTATATGAAAGTGATAACATAGGAGACTCTCTATTATGAAGATCATGGTGCTACTTTGAAGCACAAGTGTGGTAAAAGGATAGTAGCATTGTCCCTTCTCTCTTTTTCTCACATTTTTTTATTTGGGCCTTTTTCTTTTTCTTTTTTATGGCCTCTTTTTTTTGTCCGGAGTCTCATCCCGACTTGTGGGGGAATCATAGTCTCCATCATCCTTTCCTCACTTGGGACAATGCTCTAAAAATGATAATCATCACACTTATATTTACTTACAACTCAACAATTACAAGTCAATACTTAGAACAAAATATGACTCTATGTGAATGCCTCCGGCGGTGTACCGCGATATGCAATGAATTAAGAGTGACATGTATGAAAGAATTATGAACGGTGGCTTTGCCACAAATACAATGTCAACTACATGATCATGCAAAGCAATATGACAACGATGGAGCGTGTCATAGTAAACAGAACGGTGGAAAGTTGCACGGCAATATATCTTAGAATGGCTATGGAAATGCCATGATAGGTAGGTATGGTGGCTATTTTGAGGAAGGTATATGGTGGGTGTATGATACCGGCGATAGATGCGCGGTATTAGAGAGGCTAGCAATGGTGGAAGGGTAAGAGTGTGTATGATCCATGGACTCAACATTAGTCATGAAGAACTCATATACTTATTGCAAAAATCTACAAGTTATCAAAGCAAAGTATTACGCGCATGCTCCTAGGGAATAGATTGGTAGGAAAAGACCATCGCTCGTCCCCGACCGCCACTCATAAGGAAGACAGTCAATAAATAAATCATGCTCCGACTTCATCACATAACGGTTCACCATACGTGCATGCTACGGGAATCAAAAACTTTAACACAAGTATTTCTCAAATTCACAACTACTCAACTAGCATGACTCTAATATCACCATCTCCATATCTCAAAACAATTATCAAGTATCAAACTTCTCTTAGTATTCAACACACTCATAAGAGAATTTTATTATTAATCTTGAATGCCTAACATAATTAAAGCAAATTACCATGATGTTTTGTAGGACTCTCAAAATAATCTAAGTGAAGCATGATATAACAATAGTTTCTATAGAACAAATCCACCGACGCGCTCTAAAATATATAAGTGAAGCACTAGAGGAAAAACTATATACCTCAAAAGATATAAGTGAAGCACATAGAGTATTCTAACAATTTCCGAATCATGTGTGTCTCTCTCAAAAGGTGTGTGCATAAAGGATGATTGTGGAAAACTAACAAATAAAGACTCAGATAATACAAGACGCTCCAAGCAAAACACATATCATGTGGCGAATAAAAATATAGCTCCAAGTAAAGTTACCAATGGAAGTAGACGAAAGAGGGGATGCCTTCCGGGGCATCCCCAAGCTCTCGCTTTTAGGTGTCCTTAGATTATCTTGGGGGTGCCATGGGCATCCCCAATCTTAGTCTCTTGCTACTCCTTGTTCCATAATCCATCAAATCTTTACCCAAAACTTGAAAACTTCATAACACAAAACTTAAAGTAGAAAATCTCGTGAGCTCCGTTAGCGAAAGAAAACAAAACACCACTTCAAGGTACTGTAATGAAATCATTATTTATTTATATTGGTGTTAAACCTACTGTATTCCAATTTCTCTATGGTTTATAAACTAATTTACTAGCCATAGATTCATCAAAATAAGCAAACAACACACGAAAAACAGAATCTGTCAAAAACAGAACAGTCTGTAGTAATCTGTAGCTAACGCAAGATCTGGAACCCCAAAAATTCTAAAATAAATTTCTGGACGTGAGTAATTTATGTATTAATTATCTGCAAAAATAATTAACTAAATATAACCTTCCAAATAAAAATGGCAGCAATTTTCGTGAGCGCTAAAGTTTCTGTTTTTTACAGCAAGATTAAAAAGACTTTCCCCAACTCTTCCCAACGGTTCTACTTGGCACTAACAGTAATTAAACACAAAAAAACACAACCAAAACAGAGGCTAGATAAATTATTTATTACTAAACAGGAGCAAAAAGCAAGGAATAAAAATAAAATTGGGTTGCCTCCCAACAAGCGCTATCGTTTAACGCCCCTAGCTAGGCATAAAAGCAAGGATAGATCTAGGTATTGTCATATTTGGTAGGCAATCCATAAGTGGCTCTCATAATAGATTCATAAGGTAACTTAATTTTATTTCTAGGGAAGTGTTCCATGCCTTTCCTTAACGGAAATTGGAATCTAATATTCCCTTCCTTCTTATCAATAATTGCACCAATCGTTCTAACGAAAGGTCTACCAAGAATAATAGGACATAAAGGATTGCAATCGATATCAAGAACAATAAAATCTACGGGCACATAGTTCCTATTTGCAATAATAAGAACGTCATTAATTCTTCCCATAGGTTTCTTAATGGTGGAATCCGCAAGGTGCAAGTTTAAAGAGCAATCATCAAAATCACGGAAACCTAACAAATCACACAGAGTCTTTGGAATCGTGAAAACACTAGCACCCAAATCACACAAAGCATAGCATTCATGATCTTTAATTTTAATTTTAATAGTAGGTTCCCACTCATAATAAAGTTTTCTAGGGATAGAAACTTCCAACTCAAGTTTTTCTTCATAAGATTGCATCAAAGCATCAATGATATGTTTGGTAAAAGCTTTATTTTGACTATAAGCATGAGGAGAATTTAGCACGGATTGCAACAAGGAAATACAATCTATCAAAGAGAAATTATCATAATTAAATTCCTTGAAATCCAAAATAGTGGGTTCATTAATATCTAGAGTTTTGACTTCTTCAATCCCACTTTTAACAATTTTAGCATCAAGATCTAAAGACTCCGAATTTTTGGAACGCCGTCTAGGTAAAGGTGGATCATATTAAGTCCCATAATTATCAAGATTCATATTGCAAAACAAATATTTAATAGGGGACACATCAATAACTTTTAGATCTTCATCTTTATTATCATGGAAACTAGAAGAACACACTTTTATAAAGCAATCTTTCTTAGCACGCATCCTAGCGGTTCTTTCTTTGCACTCATCAATGGAAATTCTCATGGCTTTGAGAGACTCATTGATATCATGCTTAGGAGGAATATATCTAAGTATAAAATAATAACCATCAAGAGAAATTCTATCAACGTTCCTAGCCAACTCATCAATCTTAAGCATTTTTTCTTCAATCAAAGCATTGAAATTCTTTTACGAAGTAATAAATTCTTTAATATTAGATTCAAAATCAGAGGGCATCTTATTATAATTTCCATAAGAATTGTTGTAGGAATTACCATATTTATTAGAGGAATTACTAGGATAAGGCCTAGGATTAAAGTTTCCTCTATACGCGTTGTTACCAAAATTATTCCTACCAACAAAATTCACATCCATAGATTCATTATTATTCTCAATCAAAGTAGACAAAGGCATATCATTAGGATCAGAAGAAACACTTTTATTAGCAAATAATTTCATAAGTTCATCCATCTTTCCACTCAAAACATTAATTTCCTCTATCGCATGCACTTTCTTATTAGTAGATCTTTCAGTGTGCCATTGAGAATAATTAACCATAATATTATCTAGGAGTTTAGTAGCTTCTCCTAAAGTGATTTCCATAAAAGTGCCTCCCGCGGCCGAATCTAAAAGATTTCTAGAAGCAAAATTCAATCCGGCATAACTTTTTTGTATAATCATCTACAAATTCAAACCATGCGTAGGACAATTACGTATCATTAATTTCACCCTCTCCCAAGCTTGTGCAACATGTTCATGATCAAGTTGCTTAAAATTCATAATATCGTTTCTAAGAGAGATGATCTTAGCGGAAGGAAAATACTTAGAGATAAAAGCATCTTTGCACTTATTCCACGAATCAATACTATTTTTAGGCAAAGACGAAAACCAAGTTTTAGCACGATCTCTAAGCGAAAAAGGAAATAGCTTCAATTTAACAATATCATTGTCAACATCTTTCTTATTTTGCATATCACACAAATCAACGAAGCTATTTAGATGGGTAGCGGCATCTTCACTAGGAAGGTCGGAAAACGGATCTTTGATGACAAAATTTAGCAAGGCAACATTAATTTCACAAGATTCAGCATCGGTAAGAGGAGCAATCAGAGTGCTAATAAAATCATTGTTGTTGGTATTGGTAAAGTCACACAATTTGGTATTATCTCGAGCCATCGTGACAAGCAAGCAATCCGACACACAATCAAACAAGAAATGGGCAAAAAGAGGCAAATAGAGAAAGAGAGGGAGGATAGAGAGAGAGAGTGCGAATAAAATGGCAAGGGTGAAGTGGGGGAGAGGAAAACGAGAGGCAAACGGCAAATAATGTAATGCGGGAGATAAGGGTTTTGTGATGGGTACTTGGTACGTTGACTTTTGCATAGACCTCCCCGGTAACGGCACCAGCAATCCTTCTTGCTACCTCTTGAGCACTTGCGTTGCTTTTCCCTTGAAGAGGAGAGGGTGATGCAGCAAAGTAGCATAAGTATTTCCCTCAGTTTTTGAGAACCAAGGTATCAATCAACTAGGAGGCCACGCATGAGTCCCTCGCACCTACACAAACAATTAAATCCTCGCAACCAACATGATAAGGGGTTGTCAATCCCTACACGGTCACTTATGAGAGTGAGATCTGATAGAGATGATAAGATAATATTTTTGGTATTTTTATGATGAAGATGCAAAGTAAAACAAAAGGCAAGGGAAATAAATAAGTATTGGAAGATTAATATGATAGAAGATAGACCCGGGGGCCATATGTTTCACTAGTGGATTCTCTCGAGAGCATAAGTATTCATGGTGGGTAGACAAATTATTGTTGAGCAATTGACAAAATTGAGCATAGTTATGAGAATATCTAGGTATGATCATGTATATAGGCATCACGTCCGAGACAAGTAGACCGACTCCTGCCTGCAGCTACTACTATTACTCCACACATCGACCGCTATCCAGCATGCATCTAGAGTATCAAGTTCAAGAGAACAGAGTAACACTTTAAGTAAGATGACATGATGTAGAGGGATAAACTCATGCAATATGATGAAAACCCCATCTTGTTATCCTTGATGGCAACAATACAATACGTGCCTTGCTGCCCCTACTGTCACTGGGAAAGGACACCACAAGGTTGAACCCAAAGCTAAGCACTTCTCCCATTGCAAGAAAGATCAATCTAGTAGGCCAAACCGAACTGATAATTCGAAGAGACTTGCAAAGATAACCAATCATACATAAAATATTTCAGAGAAGATTCAAATATTGTTCATAGATAAACTTGATCATAAACCCACAATTCATCGGTCTCAACAAACACACCGCAAAAGAAGATTACATCGAGTAGATCTCCACAAGAGAGGGGGAGAACTTTGTATTGAGATCCAAAAAGAGAGAAGAAGCCATCTAGCTAGTAACTATGGACCCGTAGGTCTGAGGTAAACTACTCACACTTCATCGGAAAGGCTATGGTGTTGATGTAGAAGCCCTCCGTGATCGATGCCCCCTTTGGCGGAGCTCCAGAACAGGCCCCAAGATGGGATCTTGTGGATACAGAAAGTTACGGTGGTGGAATTAGGGTTTTGGATCCATATCTGGTAGTTTGGGGGTACGTAGGTATATATAGGAGGAAGGAGTACGTCGGTGGAGCAACAAGGGGCCCACGAGGGTGGATGGCGCGCCTGGGGGGTAAGCGCGCCCCCTACCTCGTGGCCTCCTGGTTGATTTCTTGACGTAGGGTCCAAGTCCTCTGGATCATGTTCGTTTCGAAAATCACGTTCCCGAAGGTTTCATTCTGTTTGGACTCCGTTTGATATTCCTTTTCTTCAAAACCCTAAAAATAGGCAAAAAAACAGCAATTCTGAGCTGGGCCTCCGGTTAGTAGGTTAGTCCCAAAAATAATATAAAATTGTATAATAAAGCCCAATAATGTCCAAAACGGAATGTAATATAGCATGGAACAATCAAAAATTATAGATACGTTGGAGACGTATCAACTCTCAACACCAACATAATCATTTCACTCTAGCCCGTCACCCAGATGAACCAGAACCGAGACTACTCTAAGCATAGCAGGCATAGCAAGGTAGGAAACACAAACATGGCTCAAACAACTCCTACACATGCTAGTGGGTGTCATCTAGTTACTGTGGCAATGACAGGTCATGCAGAGGAAATGGGTTCAACTATCGCAGCACACATCAGTTTGAAACGCGGTTGTCTTAATGCAGTAAATGAGAGCAGGAGCGAGAACATGGGATTTTATCGATATGATCAAATGGGGTGGTTGCTTGCCTGGTAGATCGGCAGACTGGTACTGTCCTTCGCTTGGGTACTCACAGTAATCGTCCGGGAAAGAACCTACCACAGAGAGCAACAGTAACACAATCAATACACGATAGTATGCAACAATATGATGCATGCATATGACATGGCAAAATGAGTGTGTTGGCTAATGCAACTATAACTAGATGGGTTTGAGCCATTTTGAACCAAAGGTTCAAATACAAACTCAAGTTGTGGGTTCATATAAGTGCATTAACATGTTTGACCTAAACAGCATGGTTAAGTTGCTCTAACATGCATGAAACCAGTACAGATGGATAGATTGGATTTTTCTGATCATTTTTCATATCTAACTCTTTGCATTTGGAGTTACAGATTATTTTCTATGATTTTTAGAAGTTAGCACTATTTTCTGAAATTTCCTGAATAAAAATAAATCCAGAAAATGAGTTACTGCGTCAGCAGGTCAACGGGCGACCCAGGTCAAACCTGACTAGTGGGACCCACTGGTCAGTGTCTCTGTTAGTTAATTAACTAATTAGGATTAGTTTAACTACTAACCTAGGTTTGACTAATGGGCAGGGCCCACATGTCAGTGACCCAGGGGGGCCAAATCCCTGGTCAAACTGGGTCAACTCGTCGGCGTTTAGCCGCCGGCGACGACCAGACGCGGCCGAGGGGTGTGGGTCTCGCACTCCGGCGACCAAACGATCGGCGGAGGGCGTCTATGAGTAGCTGGAGACGAGTCGCGTCGATAGGTGGGATTGGTTGGGCTCGCGGTCACCGGAAACGACGCCGACGATGAGCTTTGCGGCTGCCGGAGTTCGGGCGAGGCCGAACTCGTCGCTAGGAGGCATGGCAAGGGGCGTGGAGCGGTGCTACGGGCTTCTAGGGATGCGGCGAATGCGGTGACGCGCTTGGTTTCAAACCAGCATGGCTGTGGCCATGACGGCGACTTGCAGAGGTGGCGGTCGATGTGGGCGAACTCGGTGTGGTTGCTGTGGTGCATGGTAGAGGGAATGGAGAGGGGGAGGAGAGGTAGGAGCTCACGATGGTCACGACAAGCTAGGTTGCGAGGTTGGGGACGAGCTGGTGCAGGCGTGATAGCGAAAGGGATCTCCGGCGATGATGTGGTCGAGCGAGGTTGTTGCGGTGGCTCCGGGGCGAACGAGCGCTCGGGGCTCGGTCTAGTCGATGGAGAGGAGGGCGGCGGAGCTTCTGGACACGGCGAGGAGGCGACGGTGGCTGCAGTTTTCACGTCGGCGCGAGCGCGGCAGTGTCGGCCATGGTGGGGGAGAGCGAAAGAGAAGAGTAGGGCTCATCCACGTGTCAGGGTGGGGACCAGGGGGACTCATCCACGCGTCCAAGGGCTCAGCGGCAAGCAGGTGACGGCGTGGCGAGCTCGGGCACGCCAGTGCTCACCTCTCTGCCTGCCTGGTGAGAGGAAGCAGTTGACTGGCCATGGGCCAGCATAGTGCTGGGCCGCCAGGTGGGCCTACCAGGTAGGTTGGCCAGGTAAGCCTATTTCCTTTTTTATTTTGTTTTTCTTTTCTTTCTATCGGTTTGTGTCTTTTCCAAAAATGCCTAAGCACTTTCAAACATCATCAAACTACTCATGCCCACTGTATGGAATATATCCAACAAGAAACATTTTGGTTTATGATTATTTGGACATTTAGAATATTTTATAGCATTTAAATGTCCAAATGCAAATAACATATGATTTAATCCAGTGACCTTAGGATGTCCTAGAAAATTGTGCACCATTTTTGTCAGAGGTTTAGGACCAACGCAAAGATGATGAACATTTTAGAAGGGCATTTCAGGTTCATTGAAAATGATTTTAGTAAACCCTAGCTGGATTAAAGGGGTGATGGGGGTTCTGTCATCCCCATTTCCAAGTTTCTGATCAAGGTAAACATGATGCAAACACTCTAATGCATGAACTAACTAGGGTTGTGACAACTCACCCCCACTCAGAAAAATCTCGTCCCGAGATTCAGAGTCCATCGGAAAGAAAGTGGGGTACTCAAGTCGAAGACGATCCTCCCTTTCCCAAGTGGCTTCTTTGTTGGAATGGTGTGACCATTGAAACTTGAGAAACTTGATGTTGTGGCATCGAGTGGTACGCTCGGCTTGATCAAGGATACTTACGGGATATTCCCGGTATGTGAGATTATCTTAGAGATCAAGCGTTTCGTGGTCCTCTCCACGGATAGGATCCGAGAAGCAACGCCTGAGTTGAGAAATGTAGAAGACATCATGAACTCTGGAAAGATGCGGAGGTAGTTCCAATTGGTAGGCAACTTCTCATTATTTCGCAAGAATGCGAAAGGGACCAATGTAACGAGGAGCCAATTTGCCTTTGATACTGAAGCGATGGGTTCCCTTCGGAGGAGTAACCCAAAGGTAAGCATTCTCATCGACATCAAAAGTCATGGCCTTATGTTTACGATCATGGCTCTTCTGACGAGATTGGGCTGTTTTCAGCTTTTCACGAACAATGTGAACTTTCTCTTCTGCTTCCTGGATCATATCCGGGCCAAAGAATTGTCTTTCCCTGGTTTATGACCAGTTAAAAGGTGTTCGACACCTTCGTCCATAGATAACTTCAAAAGGAGTTTTGCCCAAGCTAGATTGATAGCTATTGTTATAAGCAAATTCGGCAAATGGAAGGCATTTCTTCCAATCCATTCCGAATGAGATAACAGAAGCTCGGAGCATATCTTCTAGAATTTGGTTGACGCGTTCTACTTGCCCACTTGATTGAGGGTGGAAGGCGGTGCTGAAGGAGAGACGAGTCCCCATAGCATTTTGGAAACTTTCCCAAAATTGAGAGGTGAAGAGACTTCCATGGTCTGAGTTAATCTCCAATGGAACACCATGAAGAGACACTATTCGAGAGATATACAAGTCTGCTAGTTGGCTAGCAGTTATACTCTCCCGAACAGGTAGGAAGTTGGCTACTTTGGAAAGACGACCGATGACAACGAAAATAGCATTATTCCCTCTCTTGGTCCTGGGAAATCCGGTGATGAAATCCATACCGATTTTATCCCATTTCCATTCAGGAATAGCTAAAGTTTGAAGGGTGCCAGCAGGCTGTTGATGCTCTTCTTTAACACGACGACAGACATTGCAATTTGCAATATATTGATCGATTTCTCTCTTCATCCTAGTCCACCAGAACCTCTAGCATAGATCCTGATACATTTTGGTACTACCAGGATGAATGGTGAGAGGAGAATCATGAGCTTCCTTAAGGATCGGTTGTCGTAGTTGTTGTTTCTTGGGAACCACTAGGCGGTTCTCAAAGAAGACAACACCTTGATCGTTCACAGAGAAACATTTAGCAGCTCCGCTAGAAATGTTCTCCTTGATCCGAGATATTCCCCTGTCATACCATTGGGCAGTTATGATCTGATCCATAAGGGTTGGTTTTGCCACCAAGCTAGATAGGAATCCTTGCGGAACAATGTGAAGGTTAAGCTTCCGAAATTCCTCATGGAGAAGTGGTTCACCTTGTTGTAACATCAGGTTATTACAATAAGATTTACGACTTAGTGCATCAGCCATAACATTGGTTTTCCCCGGGGTGTAAGTTATTCCTAAGTCGTAATCTGAGATCAACTCGACCCAACGTCTTTGCCTGAGATCCAAATCCTGTTGGGTGAAGATGTATTTCAGAATTTTGTGATTGGTGAAGATTTCGCAACGATTACCGAGAAGGTAATGTCGCCATGTTTTGAGTGCATGGACTACAGCTGCAAGCTCCAGATCATGTGTGGGATAGTTTTCCTCATGTGGATGCAACTGTCGTGAAGCATAGGCAATCACATGACGATCTTGCATGAGTATGCAACCTAGTCCTTGTCGCGAGGTGTCGCAATGGATAACAAAGTCCTTGGAGAAATCTGGTGGTACCAGTACAGGAGCAGATGTCACGCATCTTTTCAGTTCCTGAAAACTGTTCTCACACTATGGGGTCCACTCGAACTTTTTATCTTTCTTGAGGAGTTCAGTTAGAGGTTTAGCAACCTTGGAGAAGTTCTCAACGAAGCGGCGGTAGTAGCTCTCTAAGCCAAGGAAACTCCGAACTTGCTTGACCGTTTCAGGTGGAGTCCAATTAAGAACGACCTGAAATCGCTCAGGATTGACAGCAATACCCTTACCAGAGATTACATGGCCTAGGTAGGTCACTTCTGGCAACCAAAATTCATATTTGGAGAATTTGGCATAAAGGCGATGCTCTTGATGTTTTGTCAATACCAGCCTCAGATGTTCGGCATGTTCTTACCCATTCTTGGAGTAGATGAGTATATCATTGAGGTATACCACGACGAATTTATCCAAATACTCCATGAAGATCGAGTTCATTAACCGAGAGAAGGTGGCTGGGGCATTGGTTAAACCGAAGGACATGACGGTGTACTCATATTGGCCATAATGAGTAACAAAGGCCGTTTTGGGAATGTCCTCGTTCTTGATTTTGATTTGATGGTAGCCCAACCTCAAATCCATTTTGGAAAAGACTGAGGATCCAGCGAGTTGATCATACAGGTTGTTGATCCTGGGGAGCGGATACTTCTTCTTTATGGTAACCAAATTGACGGGTCGATAATCTACAACCATCTGATCCGTTTCATCCTTCTTCTTGACGAAAAGGATGGGGCAAGCCCATGGCGAAGAACTAGGATGGATGAAACCCTTTTTCAAGGACTCATCGAGTTGTTTCTTAAGCTCAGCTAGTTCTAAGGGTGCCATTTTGTAGGGTCTTCTAGAGATTGGGACATTTCCTGGAACAAGATCTATCACGAACTCCACATCTCTGTTAGGTGGAATACCCAGCAGTTCTTCTGGAAAGACATCCGCAAGTCACGGACTACCGGTATGTCTTCAAGGTCTGGAAGAGGACTGGCATTAAGAGAGTAGAGCTGACGCTTGGACACTCGGGTTAAGACATTGGCTGTCTTGCCCGATGGATGTGTAAGTTGAACAGTTCTAGTGGCACAATCAATCTTAGCATAATGGGCTGACATCCAGTCCATACCTAAGATGATATTTATGTCCGAGGACTTGAGAACTATTAAGGATGCAGGGAAGACAAGTCTATCGACGAGAATTTCATTCCCGTGGCTTACTCTAGAAGTTTGCCATTTGGAACCCGGAGTTTGAATTACCATGGAAGTGGGCATATCACAAAATGTGGTATTATGCAGTCGAGCATAGCTCTCAGATATGAATGAATGAGATGCTCCAGTATCGAAAAGAACAGATGCCGGATGACAATTAACAAGGAGCGTACCAAGGACGACGTTGGGATCATCATGAGCCTCCTCAGCTGAGACATAGTTGACATGGTCACGTGTAGTGGTGGCTGGCTTGGCATAGTACACCTTTCCCGCTGGCTTACCACGGCCAACGTACTTTTCAGACTGGTTGGGGTTGTTGTTCTGGGGACACTCTCGAAGGTAGTGACCTGGCTCTCCGCACTTGAAGCATGTCGCAGTGTTAGTGCGTGGGGCAGCATTAGCGGCTGGTCCGCCATAAACCTTAGGCGGTGCATACTGCCGGGTTGGACAAGGCGCCTCATAGGATGGCCTCAGAGTGAATCTAGGTGGCAGAGCAGTGTTTGGAACCCACACCCGGCGCTTCTAAGAGCCAGAACCGGATGAAGAACCAAAATCACGGGAGTGCTTGCGTGTAGCTTCATAGTCAGTCTGACCAGTTTCAGCACTGATGGCCTTGTTCACAAGCTTTTGGAAGGAGGTGCACTCATGCAGATGGAGGTCACAGTAAAGCTTGGGGCTAAGTCCCTTGCAGAACCTTGCCTGCTTCTTGGCATCGGTGGATACTTCTTCAGGAGCATAACGTGCTAGATTTCCAAACTCTCTGTTGTATGCATCCACGGTCAGTCTGCCTTGGGCGAAGTTGCAAAATTCCTCTCTCTTACGATCCATAAGACCCTCTGGAATGTGGTGTTCACAGAAAGCCGCGCTGAATTCTGCCCAAGTGGTAACCTGGTCAGCTGGGCGCATAGTCTCATAGTTTTCCCACCAAAAGCTAGCAGGGCCCTCAAGGCGATAAGCAGCGTAAGTGACTTTGTCAGCTTTGGCTACGCGTGCAGAACGTAGCTTATGGGTAATGCTGCGAAGCCAATCATCTGCATAGAGAGGCTCGACAGGATGATGGAAGGTTGGTGGGGTCAGCTTGATGAAATCATTGAGAGACACCAAGTCGTTCCTCTAGTGACGTGCAGTATTCTGTTCGATGCGTTCTAACAACCGAATCTTTGTGGTTTGGACGGGGGCAGCGCAACCACGGTAGTGCCGTGGGGCCGGGCGTGGTTTTGCTCAAAGTTGTCGCAGCCAGGGACGGCGGAGGCAGGATGCTCTGCCGGTGGTCGCTGGCTCTTCGGGGAAGATCCTAAACAGTGTCAGCCAGGAAGCACAAGACGGCCATCCAGCCATCCGGCGTAGATCGGACAATACCAAAGAAAAGCATGTGACCCCAATTTAGTTTTCAGTCAATATACATGTGACCAGTCTCGTACCTTAATGTTGATCTCTTAGGGTATTTCTTCAGATCATAGATATGTGTCATTCTTAACATTATGTGTTTTCTGCATATTTGGCCACATCGTCTTCCTTCTCACCGCAGCTGCTCCAACAAGGGCAGAATACACCAGAAGGGAGCTATAGTCCCCACTCAACAGTTCCCTGCCTCGAATGTGCCTGGCCGATATGGACAGCCACAACAACTGCACGACCATCGACAAGTCAGCAGATGATGCTCACTCCTATGGATGGCGGCCAGATAGGTTGTACCCTCACTTACTTGTGTGCAACATTTATGGCTTCCTTATTCATCTAAGCAAGGAAAATAGATTATCACATGTCACTCTATATTCATGTTGATCTCTTAAAAGTCTTGTTCAGGAGTTAACATTGTTCCATAGTTCAGATAAGAGACTTGTTTAGGAGTTAACGTTGTTCCATAGTTATCATCCATCAGCCAATGCTATCCCACATGCTGGTGATTATACCACTTCTAGTATTACATATGTTATGGTTCTTTAATACTTATGTGTGCCATCTAGTTAATCTCGAGTACAAACAATACACATTATGTAGCATTCATCTGTGTTCTCCCTTTAGTTTTTGAGACATGTTGCTGCTAGTTAAGTCTAGTCCTACTATTTATGTCATCTGCTACAGGCACTCATTACATAATCTAACAACTAGTTGTCTTCCATGCATGTCAGATATAAATTCACACACTGATATATCCACAAGAACCTTGCGGAGCAATGTAACAGCCAACAAACTTGACGCCAATGATATCCAATATGATGGAACATTTAAAGGGAGTTCTTCAGAAGAGTTGCAGAAAGATGATGAATCCTATTCACCCCACAAGGTCCTTGCTCTAGCTTGGCTTGTGATATGGGTAAATCATGCATATAATGTCCTGGAGTGCATCTACTCTGTTGCAATGCCATGTGCTTAGCCTACTGATCATACATGTAAATATGTTATGCCTTCCTGTTTATCAGTACCTATTCCATTCATGATAACATGTTCTCAAAATCAAGTATTGTCATGCTTCTGAATATGTCATGCATTATTATTCATCAGTATGCACTCCATCTGTCTACCATGCCATGTTTTTTACATTGAAGTGATGTTCTACTGGTCTGTTGCAATGCCATCTTAGTTTCCCCATCATACACGCATATGTTACCTTCGTGTTTTTATGTACCTATTCTAGCTATCATACATTGTTACATTCAACTAGTGTATTTTTACTCTGTTGTCCTGTCATATCCCTAGCTCTTACATCATACTCCCTCCGTCCGGATTACATGTCGCAGAAATGGATAAAAATGGATGTATCTAGAACTGAAATACTCCTAGACACATCCATTTATTTCCAGATGGAGGGAATACATGTCAATATGACATGCCTTTGTACTCTTCAGTACCTATTCCATCTCTCTGTTGTAGCATGTTTTATAATTGAAGCACAATTCTTCTATATAAGGCATGCAACGGGAAGACGACTATGTTAGAATCTGAAGGGCTACAAATAAGGTCTTTGAAAAAGATCCAAACTCTAGAAGATAGTAAACCACCTTCAGTGTTCATAGATACTGCTCCAGCACAGAGAATTTGTAGGATCGAAAGTATGTCTAGAGGGGGGTGATTAGACTACTCGACCAAATAAAAATCTAGCCTTTTCCCAATTTTAAGTCTTGGCAGATTTTAACAACTTAGCACAAGTCAAGTAATCAACCTACACATGCAATTCTAAGAGTATAGCAGTGGAATGTAAAACAATTGCATATGAAGGTAAAGGGAGGAGTTTGGAGGGAGAAAACGCAATGTAGACACGGAGATTTTTGGCGTGGTTCTGATAGGTGGTGCTATCGTACATCCACATTGATGGAGACTTCAACCCACGAAGGGTAATGGTTGCGCGAGTCCATGGAGGGCTCCACCCACGAAGGTTCCATGAAGAAGCAACCTTGTCTATCCCACCATGGCCATTGACCACGAAGGACTTGCCTCACTAGGGTAGATCTTCACGAAGTAGGCGATCTCCTTGCCCGTACAAACTCCTTGGTTCAACTCCAAAATCTTGACGGAGGCTCCCAAGTGACACCTAACCAATCTAGGAGACACCACTCTCCAAAAGGTAATAGACGGTGTGTTGATGATGAAATCCTTGCTCTTGTGCTTCAAATGATAGTCTCCCCAACACTCATCTCTCTCTCATAGGATTGAATTTGGTGGAAAGAGGGTTTGAGCGGAAAGCAACTTGGGGAAGGCTAGAGATCAAGATTTATGTGGTTGGGATGGAATATCTTGACCTCAACACAAGTGTAGGTGGTTCTCTCTCAGAAAATGTATGTTGGAAGTATAGGCATGTTCTGATGGCTCTCTCTATTAATGAAGAGTGGGTGGAGGGGTATATATAGCCTCCACCCAAATTTAACCGTTACACACAGATCGCCAAACTTGATGGGACCGAACCATGAAACTCGGTCAGACCGATTTAGTTCAAAATGTGAACGTTAGGATTTTTGGTGGGACCGACATGTCAACTCGGTGGGACCGACTCCATTAGGGTTAGGGCATAACGTAATCTCGGTGAGACCGATTACACAAACTCGATGGGACTGATTTTGGTAATAGGTAAACAGAGAGTTGGTCAGGCAAACTCGATGGGACCGATTCACTCATCTCGGTTAGACCGAAACATTACGAAGGGGAAACAGAGATTTTGCCTTGCAATCTCGATGGGACCGATCGCTCATCTTGGTTAGACCGAAATGTTATGAAGGGAAACAAAGAGGTTGCAATCCCATCTCGGTGAGACCGAGATCCCTATCAGTGAGACCGAAATGACTAGGGTTTGTGGCAGTGGCTATGTCAAGTGAACTCGGTGGCGCCGGATAGGAAATTTTGGTGGGGCCGAGTTTGACTTTTGGTTTGGGACATATGTGGATGTGAGAAAGTAGTTGAGGGTTTTAGAGCATATCACTAAGCATTTCGAGCAAGTAACTCATTAAGAAACACCTCATCCCCTTTTAATAGTATTAGCTTTTCCTATGGACTCAATGTGATCTTGGATCACTAAAAGTAAAATGTAGAGTCTTGAGCTTGAGCCAACATGTCTTCTTAGTATTTTGAGGGGTCCACTTTCTAATCCATGCCATGCCAAACATTGAGCTTTCCTGAAATATTTATCCTGAAATAGCATTAGCTCAATGGGCTATATGTTGTTAGGAATTACCAAAACCACGTAGGGATAGTTGCACTTTCAGAATCCCAACTCCTCTGATAATAAGCAGATTCCAGTGGCCAGAGAATTAGACTGCTCTAGTCCAACAAAAATATATCAACTCCTTTCTAAGAAGCGTGTGCCTATCCTCGCATCCTAAAATTTTATAGCATTTAGATCATATTTTCTACATGTTTCTTACCCATCTCTCTTTTAGAAAATAAGCTTAAAGGATAGAAGACTTTCTAAACTGGGATCGTGTTCGAGGAAAGTATCTTGCGGGAATTCTCTATGCTCCAATGCTGATGTAAGTACCTGTTGTATATCAATATATTTGTACATCAGCATGTATTTTGTTAATTGGCGTGAACCCAACCTTTATCTAATCTAAATTTACTTGCAGAAAAATGTGTAATTAAAGGCAATAATGTAGATTTTTGTAAGGAAAACTACTTGGTAGTTTTGCATACTGAGCTACATGATTGTACTATGTCATATCTTGCACGTTACTAAATTGTAGTGTTGTGGTCTGGTTGCCCAACCATTCATAGTATCTGTTGCTTTTCTATTACCTTACCTGGCTGATGATAGTTGTGCCATATTGTGTTAATTTGGTGTTAGGCTGGTGTGGTCCCCAAATGTTCATAGTGTCAATGTTGCTTTCCTATTATCTGACCTGGCCAATGATAGCAATGATAGTGTGTTAATTTGGTGCCGGATGCTGAAGATAAGAAGACAAACTTTGAAAACAGCAAGGCAACCCCATTGTTTCTCTCCAATAAATCTAGGGCAGGCAATATTGCAATAACTCTTGATTAATCTGTTCGGTTCCCCTCCTAATTTGCATTATGACGCAGTGGTAGAGACACTCCCACTATCAATGATACAAGCCTGCAAAAATTTCCATCTGAATCTGTTCAATTTCCTCTGTCTCGAATCCAACAAAAAATGTATGTTTGTGAACCAATTACTGGTTGAAGCAATGATGGAAATCATGGAGGAATTAGAGGCCCACATTCTTTCGTAACAATAACTGATCGATGTTTTCAGAGACAGTGTAGCAAAGGAGGAGGAACTTGCTTATATGCTTATGGGCGTCATCCGCGCTGAGGTTGCAGATTGTGAGGTTGTAGATTGTTAAGTTATGTTCATTTATTTGCATTGGCATCAATATTTCATTGCTCAGTGGATGTAATTTCCTATAATATATGCTTGATGCGTTATGTTTTTCCTTGTATGTCGTACATTTGCTTAGTGCACCTCGCATTCCAGCTAACTGGTCGCTAAGAAGCCAAAAAAGCAGTGAAATTAATGCTAGCATGAAGCATCATGGGACCTTTATCAGGATAGCGGCCCACTGCCCTTAATGGGCCCCCTAATGGGCTTGCAAGGGACAAAATTGTCTTGGGCCTTTGATTGGTTGGATTCGGTCTTGTCCATAAATGGTCGTCGTAATGGGCTCAAATAATAGTTGGGCCAAAATCGACGTTGTCTAATTTGGCCTAAAGACATGTTTGAACTTTAGCGGGCCCAATAAGTTGATGGGCCATAACAGGCCGAAAGCTCTATTGGGATGCTATAACTGAAATGAGCCAACAGTTAATGCTTGGCCCGGTTAACTATCGGGCCGTTAACAGTCCGAAATCGAAGCGGGCAATAAGTGGGCCCATTCGATTTCACGAGCCGTTAACAGGCCGATACTAAGGTCGAGTTGTATATGGCCCAACTATGGTGCAGGCCTTTAGCAGGCCGAAAGAGACAACGGGCTGGTATTGGACCATGAAGCATGGGCTACTAAGATGCCAAAAGTCAGGTCGGACTATATATGGCCCAACTATGTTGTGGGCCTTTAGCATGCCGAAAGAGAAACCGGGCTAGTATCGGACCATGAAGAGCATGGGCCGTTAAGAGGCCAAAACTCAGGTCGGACTGTAAATGGCCCAAATCTTGTATGGGCCATTAATAGGCTGAAAGACGCACCGGGCAAGAAATTGGCCCAACACTTGAGTGGGTTGCTAAAAGGCCGAAAGACGTCGATCCGCAAAATTGGCCCATCCCTTGAATGGGATGTTAACAGGCTGAAATTATGTCAGGACGATATTGAGCCCAAATATATAGCGGGCTGTTAACGGGCTCGAACTAACCATGGGCTGCAATGATGCCAAATAGTTAACGGGCCGAATTGGCACAACTCGTATGGGCTATGGGCCTAAATGGACGAGACACAAGTAGGCCCTATATCTATAATTTATGAAGTATGCATGCCATGTTTACAATAATTTTATATGATTTTGGTATGATTTAATTAGAACTAACCCGGACTGACCTTGTTTTCAGCATAACTGCCGTGGTGTCATTTTTTGTGCAGAAATAAAAAGTTCTTGGAACGAGCTGAAAATTTACAGAGAATATTTTTGGAAAATATAAAAAATACTGGAACAAAACGATATCGGAGAGGAGTCCCGAGGCAACCACAAGGGTGGGGGGTGCACCCCTGCCTTGTCATTATCTCGTGGGCCCCCTTGACTTGTCCCCGACGCCAACACCTCCTATAAATCCCAAAAACACCCGAAATAAACCTAGATCAGGAGTTCCGCCTCCGTAAGCCTCTGTAGCCACAAAAAAACAATCACTAGTAGAAAAAGGGCCTTTAGTCCCGGTTCATAAGGGCCTTTAGTCCCGGTTTTGGAACCGGGACTAAAGGGTCAGTACTAAAGCCTCCCCCTTTAGTCCTGGTTCTGGAACCGGGACTAAAGGCTCGGTACTAAAGCCTCCCCCTGGAGGTCCACCTTTAGTCACCAACCGGTACTAAAGGAAATTTTATGATTTTTTTGAATTTTTTATTGAAATTTTTTTAATTTTCGAATTTCTGAATTATTTTAACCTCTAATCTCTAATCACCCCTCATCACTACTCAATTTAACCTTTAATCTCTAATCACCCCTCATCATTCCAAATCATCTAACTTCCCAAACGGTCACCCATCCTCTCACTACTCCAGCCCGAGCACGCTTAACTTCCGGGTTCTATTCTCCCTCATTTCCAAGTCTACACTTGTTGTTTTCCTGACAATAGTAAGATGTCAATCCTATTAACCCTCAGGAATTTAGCTTGAGCATGAAGTCACACATTTCACTGTTTGAGTTTGAAACTATTGTTCTAAAAAACAATAATTATTTAGTAACACTAATATTTCTTGAATAAGTAGTTTGACCACAGTTTGACCCTAGTTTGACCACAGTTTGACCATAGTTTGACCAGATTTGACCAAAATTCAAAAAAACTGAAATAATTATTTAGTAACACTAATATTTCTTGAATAAGTAGTTTGACCATTGTTTGACCACAGTTTGACCATATTTGACCAAAATTCAAAACAACTGAAATAATTATTTAGTAACACTAATATTCTTGAATAATTATTTAGTAACACCAATACTTCTTGAATAAGTAGTTTGACCATAGTTTGACCAGATTTAACAAAAATTCAAAAAAACTAAAATTTGAGCATAACGTTTTTTCCTTTTAGAATTTTAGGATTCTAAAAATTTGCAAACGGGCCACAGGCCGTCAAAATCGGAAGCGGATTTTCGTTCTGAACATTTTGATATGTTATACGTTTTTTCCGACATCGTATGCAAAAGTTATAGCCGTTTTACATTTTCCCTACACTTTTTGCAAAACATGTCCAATTTTAAGTTTTTAAATTTTCCTAACTAGTAGATGTAGTAATATAACTACCTCTCGAAGGATTTTATTTTTTGAAGTTTTTATCATTTTCTTTTGATTTTTTCAAAACAAAAAAGGCGATCCACTGGGGGGTAGAGTTTGCAAATGGGACCTTTAGTCCAGGTTTGAGACACAAACCGGGACCAAAGGGCATCGCACCCTTTAGTCCCGGTTCGTGTCTCAAACTGGGACTAAAGGTCTAATCTTTAGTCCCGGTTTGAGACACAAACCGGGACTAAAGGGCATCGCACCCTTTAGTCTCGGCTCGTGTCTCAAACCGAGACTAAAGGGCTCAGGTGAACCGGGACTAATGCCTTAGCCACAAGAACCGAGACCAATGCTCACATTAGTCCCGGTTCATGACTGAACCGGGACTAATGTGAATATTGCCCCGTGACCAAAGCCCTATTTTCTACTAGTGAATCGGGAGCCCGTTCCGGTACCTTTCCGGAGGGGGAAACCATCACTGGAGGCCATCTTCATCATCTCGGCAGTCTCCATGACGAGGAGGGAGTAGTTCACCCTCGGGGCTGAGGGTATGTACCAGTAGCTATGTGTTTGATCTCTCTCTCTCTCTCGTGTTCTTGATTTGGCACGATCTTGATGTACCGTGAGCTTTGTTACTATAGTTGGATCATATGGTGTTTCTCCCCCTCTATCTTCTTGTGATGAATTGAGTTTTACCTTTGAGGTTTCACTATTATCGGATTGAACACTATTTTGGATTTGAGAACACTTGATGTATGTCTTGCGTGAGATACCCGTGGTGACAATGGGGTGTTCTATTGATTCACTTGATGTATGTTTTGGCACTCAACTCGCAGATTCCCGAGGTGACATTGGGGTAATCTATGCATAGGGGTTGATGCACGTTTTCATCCTTGTTTCTTCAGTAGAAATCTTGGGGCACTCTTTGAGGTTCTTTGTGTTGGATTGGATATTATGAATCTAAAATTGTGTGATGCATATCGTATAATTGACCCATGAATACTTGTGGTGACATTGGAGTATCTTGGTGAGATTAGGGTTTGATTGATGTGTGTCATATGGTGTTATTTTACTACGAACTCTAGGGCTACGCTACTAGAAAAACGGCTATAGCTAATATGGACACTAATGGCGCACCATGTATGTGGTGCGCCACTGCTATATTAGTGGCCATATTACTAATGGCGCACCTTGTGTGTGGTGCACCACCGCTAAGTTTCTCCTGGGCACACCCCCCTCCCCAGACTTACAAGTGGCGCACCGTGGTTTGGTGCGCCATTACTAGTTTTAACTAGTAATGGCGCACCACACCCACGGTGCACCACTACTAACAATTTTTTTCAATTTTTTTTTCAAAACTAGTAATGGCGCACCACACACCAGGTGCGCCATTATTAACCCTGGTTACCAATGGCGCATTCTTAGGAGGTGTGCCATTGGTAACCTGAGAGCAGCTAGATATTTTGACAGCCACCTACCACACTCACTTTCCCCACTTCATTCTCTCCACCTCTACCAAGCTTGGTCTCGGCTGCCTCCTCCTCCTCACCTCATTTGCACCATAGATTCACCCAAATTAAGTGGTTAAATTTCCTTTTTTTGATAGGTAAGTAAGGGGAAAGCTTTCTTTATGTTCTAGATCTACTTTTTCCTCCCTCCAACAACGTACACACTTTTTATGGCCTAGATTATGTATGTTTGTGGTGTTGCATATGTTTGTGTTTGCAGGTGCCGGTATTTGAAATGCAATAGTTGCCAATATTTTGCTAGAATGTTGATTCATTTCCGTTTCGGCGAGAATTTGTCACTATGCATTCTTTTTGGTCCTATTTTTAGGCAAAGGCATGCCAAATTTTTTTGGTTCTAAAATATCGTTTTGCTCTACCCCGTAGGCAACCATGGTCCGCACGATGCCCGAAGGCATCGTGAATAGGTTTTTGAGCTCCGCGAAGGCCGAGATGCTTCAAAAGAACGAGACGGACATAAGATGTCCGTGTCGAAGATGCAAGGTGAAGAGCCTTATGGACCCGGATTCCAGACAGGTGCGGGACCACCTACTCTTGCGTGGTTTCATGGATGGCTATCGGTGGCAAGGTAATGAAGATGATTATGAAGTCATCCATGGGGGCCGGGCAAGAAATAAGGAAGGGCATCAAGACAATAGCGGCGAGGGCGGGCGAGAAGACGAAGAATCTCCAGGACATGATCACGAAGTAGATGCAGGACATAGTCATCATGTAGAAGATGTCGGACATGATGATGAGGAAGATCAAGACGAAGGGCATGATCATGAAGATGAAGATGCCGGAGCAGACGATGATGGACCATCGATGGGCTGGGTGCAGGACCCTCATATTCAAGAGCTACTTCTCAAGCAGACGGGTAACGCAAGAGCTACCGCCCGAGAGAAAGCCAAGCTGGATCAACTGGAGATAGACGCGGTTACTCCATTGTATGAAGGATGCAGGCTCGAGGATACCCGCCTGAAAGTAATGCTCATGGATCTGGAGATGAAGGTAAAACACAAAATGACCGATGCATGCTACGACGAGAACATGTCATTCTAGCACGAACGTCTTCCCAAGGGGAACAAGTGCCCAACTAGTTTCGAGGAGGCAAAGAAAATCGTGTGTCCTCTGGATTTACCGCACGTGAAATACCATGTGTGCATGAATGATTGCATCATTTATCGGGACGAGCACGTGGAGTCTACCATATGTCCGGTGTGCGGCGTCACTCGATACAAGAAGAGGAAGAAAGCTCCTCGAAAAGTGGTGTGGTACTTTCCGATCACTCCTCGTCGCGGTATTTCGTGGACCCTAAGCTAGCAAAGATCCTGCGTTGGCACGTGGATAGGGAGGAGAAGAAGCGAGAAGATGACGAAATGATCCGGAGATAAATAAAAAAGACAAGATGCTGAGTCACCCTAAGGATGCGAGCCAGTGGCAAGCGTTGAACTTCAAACACCCAGAATTTGGGGACGATCTAAGGAACATCATGCTGGGCGCGAGCACCGATGGAGTCAATCCGTTTGGCAGCCAGAGAAGCACACATAGCACCTGGCCTGTGTTTGTGTGGATGTACAACCTTCCCCTCTGGATGTGCATAAAGAGGAAGTACATTTACATGAGTATGCTAATTGAAGGGCCGAAACAACCAGGGAACGACATCAATCTGTATCTGGGGCTGCTGAAAGAGGAGCTAGACAGGCTGTGGAAAACGCCAGCCAATACGTGGGACGCCGCAGCGAAAGAATATTTCCCTATGAGAGCTACACTGCTCACGACGGTGCACGACTATCTCGGTTATGGATATGTCGCGAGGCAGGTGGTCCATGGATTTTGTGCATGCGTCAGGTGCATGGATGACACAACGTATCGCCAGCTAGATAGAGATCCCGGGTCTTCGAAAACCGTGTTCATGGGACATCGAAAGTGGCTTCGCGACGATGACGCATGGAGAAAACGCAAGGATATGTTCGATGGTGAAACCAAACCCCGAAGACGCCCACGTACGAGGAGCGGCGAGGAAATAGACGAGTTGTTGAAAAATTGGAAAGAGTGCCCACTGCCAAGAAAGAAGTGAAAGGCGCCACAGCCGTTGCTGAAGGTATGGAAAACGAGGTCTTTTTTCTAGGACTTGTCGTACTGGAAGATCCTCCGTGTGCCTCACAGCCTTGATGTCATGCATATCACGAAGAACGTGTGTGAGAGTCTGCTTGGTACCCTGCTCAACATGCCAGAGAGGACCGAAGATGGGCCGAAAGCAAGGGCAGACTTGCAATCAATGGGCATCAGGGAGGAGCTTCACGCAAAACGCCCTAATGATGATGATGATGATGAGGCGAAGGACACCGAAAGTCGTCGCAAAGGCAAAAAGGCCAAGAAGATCGAATATGACTGCCCTCCCGCGTGCTTCACTCTAAGTCAGGAGGAGATTGAGCAGTTTTTCACCTGCCTCATAGGAGTAAAACTTCCTTACGGTTACGCGGGGAAGATAAGCAGATACCTAGACTCAGCGAATCAGAAGTTCAGCGGGATGAAGTCTCACGACTGTCACGTGCTGATGACGCAGATACTTCCAGTTGGAATCTGTACGATCATGGACGCGCATGTCCGTGAAACACTATTTGGCCTATGCAACTTTTTCGACGTCATCTCTCGGAAGTCGGTTGGCGTGAGGCAACTCAGAAGGCTACAGGAAGAAATCGTGGTGATACTATGCGAGCTTGAGATCTACTTCCCACCCACATTCTTCGACGTTATGGTGCATCTGCTGGTCCATATCATGGAGGATATCATCCAACTCGGGCCGACGTTCCTGCACAGCATGATACCGTTCGAAAGGATGAATGGTGTCATCAAAGGATACGTTCACAACAGGGTACGTCCAGATGGAAGCATAGCCAAGGGCTTTTTGACCGAAGAGTGCATCTCCTACTGCTCAAATTATTTAGGCATCGAGAACCCCGTTGGTCTGCCCGTCAACAGGCACCTCGGCAGGCTCGCTAGATGGGGTCACCGCGAGGGTCACCGCGAAATGCATGTCGACTTCAAGGGTCGACTCGCCAACTTTGAAAGAGCAAAGCTAGTCATGCTACAACACATAGACGTGGTCGATCCTTGGGTGGTAGAGAACAAAACCTTTATTGAGAAAACGTACAATGATCGAGGCCAACAGAGGACAGACGGAGATGTAATCAAAGAGCACAACTCATGTTTCACACGTTGGTTCAAGGAGAAGCTTATGTCGTACCCTTTACATGACGATTCTTCTGCGGAAGAAAAACTCATATTCGCCTTGTCATAGGGCGCCGAGCACAACCTGATGACCTATGAGGCGTACGATATCAACGGCTACACATTCTACACCAAGGAAAAGGACATGAAGAGCGATGATTATCAGAACTCTGGGGTAACGATGGAATCCTACACCGATAACAACAAGGACAGATACTATGAAAGGATCGAGGAGATCTGGGAGCTGAGGTACATTGGAGAGAAGGTCCCGATGTTCCGTGTCAGATGGTCGAAGAGCGTCCTAAAAGGAGACCGGTATTTCACCACCATGGTTATACCCGAAGCCAAATCCAAGACCGCGGGCGCAAACGTCACCGTGAAAAATGAGCCATGGGTACTGGCTTCCCAAGTGGACCAATGCTTCTTAATTACCGACCCGTCAAAGCCCAGTCGTGTTGTCGTGAGGAGAGGAAAAAGAAACATCATTGGAATGGATGGAGTCGCCAATGAGCAAGACTTCGACAAGTACGGCGACCCGAAGATGGAAGATGATGGCGACGATGAAGTACCATACACCACAAGAAGAAGCAGGACCACCCTACCTAAAGGACGTCCGTTCAAGAGAAGAACTCCATTTGCGAAAAAGAAGGCCAAGAAGATTGTGAAAAGATAGCTAAGATCGAATCATGACGTGTCGGCCGTGTGTGTGTGTGTGTGTGTGTGTGTGTGTGTGTGTCAATGGCAAGCTCAATTATTACATGCAACTAAATTATTACATGTCTCACTTGATTTCAACCATGTCATCTAATTCTAAATCTTTGCATAATGGTTTTATCACTCCATTTGCATTTTCCTTTTCTATTATCTCAAATCTTAAATTATTACATGCAACTAAAAATTCAAAAAAATAAAAAAAGTTAGTAATGGCCCACCAGGAGAAGGTGCGCCATTGCTATCACGGTGTTTATGGTGCACCCCTAAAAGGTGCCCCATTGATATACCCCTTTTTATGGCGCACCCCTAAAGGGTGCGCCATTGCTAACCCTCCCCCAGTAATATCCAAGACCCAGCCGCCCCCTCACCCTCATTACAATTCTTCCTCCCCCTCCCCCACTACCGCCACCCCCACCCACCGGCGACCTCGCTCCCGGGCTCCGCCGCCCCCACCCACCCCTCCCTCGCCTTCTCTGCCCCCAATCAAGAAGTAGGTCAGGCGGTGGCCCTTCCTTCCCTCCCCCTCCCCCCGTTTCATCTTCACCGAGTCCAGCAGCTCGACGAGCGCGCGGCGGCGGCGGCGGAACCCCGGCGTTGACGGCGGCCCAGGTAAGCTTCTACGCATCCCCGCACCCTCGCTCCTCCCCGCGCCTCCTCGTGCTCCTCTCCCGTGGCGCCTCCTCCCTCCCTCCCTCCCACTAGCGGCCCCCTCCCATGGCGCGCGCCCCCCTCCGTCCCCATCCCTCGCCCCATGGCGGCCCCTCCTGCCTCATTCCATCCACCCGTGGCGCCGCCTCCTCTCCGCTGTGGCTCCTCTCGCTGCTCTTCCTCTCTCCCCCTCTGAACCCTAGAATGGAACGGTCAGCAAGGCCCCTGATCCTAACCGATTCTCCCCTATCGCAGGTCAATCCACTCCGCGGCTAGCGAAATCAGCAAAAACCGCATCAATCAATC
The DNA here is from genome assembly GCF_018294505.1 of Triticum aestivum. Lineage (NCBI taxonomy): Eukaryota > Viridiplantae > Streptophyta > Magnoliopsida > Poales > Poaceae > Triticum > Triticum aestivum. Next base: position 526,049,430 of record NC_057797.1, read on the forward strand.
CAGGAAACGGTAACAGAGCTGCCGTGCCTTCTGATATTTTGCAGTGGATTTTTGCAGCTAGATGCATACGAACTGAAGCATGTGTCCTTTGTTTTTTTCCTTTTTGGTCTGATGATTGGAACTCATGTATGCTCATTTGCGCTCTCTGCTTAATTAGATTGCTGCTGAGTTTTCTCATGCCCTGTTTGTAATTATATGTGTAGCTGGAGCCGACGGGGACCGGAGTAGAGGCCTTCTCTTCCTTTCTCCTCGGTAAGCCCTGACCCGCCTCCCCCCTGTTACGCACGGCGAGTTGTATCACCTCATTTCCATGGGCATTATAGTTGTATCACCTCCAGCCCTGCAACTACAACTGTTAATGAATTGAGTGAGATGAGATTAGCAAGATCATGACTAAGTCTGGCTCTACTCCAGAGTCTATACTACACTAATTATCTTGCTGAATACGAGTGTTTTGTGTTGTCTATTGTTGGCAGTAAGCTTTTATGCATGGGGAGAGCAATTAGTGATGCATGGAAATTTAAGAGAACAACTCTGGACATGACGGCTATTTGTTCAATAATTGATGGATGTGTGCTGCATTTTGCATATCATAGTGATCTGTTAAATTCTGCATTTTGCAATATGTTGTTAGAGAATTGTGATTCCCAGGTCCCCTACATACCACATATCAAAGTACATTCCTTCATTCTCAAAAGAAAAAAAAGTTTGTTCTTTTGATAGTGCAGCAGAAAGAAGTCGAGCTGTAGATACACCTAGCAGGCTGTTAGCAACGTGCTAAGTCAGACATCAGTACTTGTTTGAAACTCGTACGTGCTTCATTAGGTATACAATACAACAATATATAATTGTATACCAGCTGCGTCAGGCCTCAGGCCTCTCTCATGGCATGTGACGATAGACATTGTGTCAACCATCAGGCCTCTCTCATGGCATGCCACGATGGCCACTGTGTCGCTGCTGAAATGTTGACAAATAGTTACCCCTTTCTCTTGAAATGTTGATTAATTTCCATTTCGGTTGAGAATGGGGCACTCCTAGGTCAAGAAAATTAGCAAAGGTCATGCCCAATTTTCTCGACCTAGAAGGTGCCCGATTCTCAACCGAAGCAAATCAGCAAATCAGCAAGTGAGTTAAGTTAAATCAGCAAGTGAGTTAAGTTAACTGAATGGGGCATTTCTATTTTGTCCAACTGAGTTTCATTCATGGTGTGAAGTTTGTTGTTGTCAGCCTGAGTTAAACTTGGCATTGGTCTCATTCTAGTGAGTAGGGGTATGCATTAGGCATTGGTCTCATTCTTAGACCGGCGCACTTGGTGGTGCACCTCGCTGCCCAGGCTTGTTGCGGCACATTGCTGCCCAGCCTCGCCGTGACATGATGCTTTAGGACTTCCCTTGAGGATGTTAAGACTGTTAGCTATGCATACATAGTGAAAGATCAGCTAGGTTGTGCTGGCATAGATGAGAGGCACAAATGTCTCTTTCTGGGTGGCATCTGATACACTCAGACAGCATCTGATATCCTTTACCCATCCAGAGAATTGGCATAGTTCTACAAACCAGCATCTTAAGGTTGCTGGTAAGCACAAATCTTCAAGCCAAGATCACATGTTGGCATCTGAAAAGGTTAGAATGGCCTCACAAGTTGGATTCATGTCGATGTTTGGATACAAACACAGTTTTTGCTTAGTTTAACTAGTACATGGCCCCTGGTTTCGACCTTGTTATTACCCAGCCGCTGCTGGCTCAGCAATGGGACGAACACCTAGGCGTCCTCACTTGCGTACGTGGCAAAATGCTTTCTCCGCCGTGTTACAATTAATCATTCTAGCCTTTTTTTCCTATTTAGAGCGAACATGGCCGACAACGATGAGGCCGACGGTTCGGGCAAGAAATTCTGGGAGCTGTCCTAGGAGATAGAGGAAGAACCTCACCGCTATGAGGACATCATGGAAGACACCGATCCTGACTACACAACCCCTAGTGGCGTTGGGGATGACACCACTGATGGTGCCGCCGGGGATGCCAACACTGATGATGACAGCAAACGCACAGACGGCAGCCAACCGAAGAGGCAACAGAAGGACCGGCGCCCGAACGTGCTCGACACTGTCAAGGAGGAATTTACTGAAGTGTCCTCCAGTGGGCATCCAACGACGCTGAAAGTGCATTATATCAACTAGAGGGGGTGGATAGGTGATTTTTATGAAATTCTTCACTGAGGAATTTGCCGGTGAGGAAATTCCTTAGCGAAGAACTAATAGCAGCGGAATAAGTACTCAAAAGTAAACATAACAGAATACAAGCATAGTCATCATGATGAAATGAAGACAGGCACAGAGTACAGGAAGCGTAAGCACAGGATAACACAGGATGAAGACAAACAGACTTGAGAAATTGAACTAAGGAAATTGAGAAACTCCTCAGTCAAAGTATTCAAACACATATATGAACAAACACACAACACAGTTATGAGGAAATGAAAGAGTTGAGGGAATAGAACCAGTAAGCTTGGTGAAGACAATGATTTGGTAGACCAGTTCCAACTGCTGTCTCAGTTGTACGTCTGGTTGGAGCGGCTGAGTATTTAAACTCGAGGACACACAGTCCCGGACACCCAGTCAAGGACACTTAGTCCAAGACACCCAGTCCTCACCGTATTCTCCTTGAACTAAGGTCACACAGACCTCGTCCAATCACTCGTGGTAAGTCTTCAGGCGACTTCCAAACCTTCACAAACTTGGTCACCCGACGATCCACAATTCCTCTTGGATGCTCTAGACCATGACGCCTAACCGTCTGGAAGAAGCACAGTCTTCAAAGGTAACAAGCGTCGGATCCACTCAGGATAAATCTCTTCAGTGATGCTCAATCACTTGGGGTTTGTAGGTGTTTGGGTTTGGGGTTTTTGGTTTTTCCTCACTTGATGATTTTCGCTCAAAGTCCTCAAAGGACGGGTTGCTCTCAAATGAAAAGTGTCAGTTTCTCTCGGAGCAGCCAATCAGCTAGTGGTTGTAAGGGGCGGCTATTTATATCCTAGGGAGTAGCCCGACATGATAAGACATAAATGCCCTTCAATGATATGACCGTTAGGTGGATAGATATTTTTGGATAGCTGGCACATAGCACAGCAACGGTCGGAATTTTGAGTAGCAAAATCCTTAGGGCTATCATGTTCCTCACAGTGTAGGCAATCCGCACTGGCGAATTCCTAACTCCTCAGTCAGGACAAATTCCTCAGAGACCAGAAGAACTTCTTCTCTATCACTGAAGAAATTGACCGAACTGTATGAGATTTCCAATGGCTTCACTCGAAGGGATTGGTAGGTGTAGGATTTTGAGTTGAGCATCACATGGAAATTTTTCCTTAGTATTTCCTCGACCCCCTTTAACAGTATGGTGTTTCCTATGACTCAAGAAAGAGAAAAACAAAACTATGAAAATGAAAGTCTTCAAGCTTCATATTCCTCGCATGAATATCAAGTCTTCACGGACACACCAATTTCTTCACTTTCAAAGTCTTCATGAAAGTCTTCAAAAATACCAAAATCTTCAGTCGAAGATATTCATTTTTAGGGGTCAACTTTTCCTGTAAATATCAAACTCCTCATAGACTTATAGACCTTTGTACACTCAAATGCATTAGTCCCTTAACCTATAAGTCTTCAATACACCAAAATCACTAAGGGGCACTAGATGCACTTACAATCTCCCCCTTTTTGGTGATTGATGACAATATAGATTAAGTTTTCAACGGGTATAAACATATGAAGTGTAAATACTGATATTGAGGAACTTGATTGCAAGATATAGAAGAACTCCCCCTGAAGATGTGCATAGTGAGGAATTTTCTTTTGAAGCAATGCACACTTGAAGAGTTGAATCATGGAGATCTCCCCCTATATCTTGTAATTCATACACGCATTTAACATATAATATGAAGAATTTGAAATGCATGATGAAATATGGTGCCTGATGAAATTCAGCATGCGTGTAATAATATTAATGAGGAATAAGCATGCAGAATAGTGCATCAAAAGTATCAGAGCACAGTGCATCAAAAGTATCAGAGCACCATCGGGTTTAAGATTACAACTCGATCCAATAAAGTTTCAGAAGAACGAGAGTTGTAACTTAGCAAAAAAACGCCCATATAGTAGACCCGCTTGAAGACTAACTCGTATTTCTCCCCCTTTGTCATCGAATGACCAAAAGGATCGAAAATGAGGACTAACGCCCCTGAAGATAATCATGTTGAAGAAGGAGCGCTAGTGTTGTTGGGGTTGTTTGTTGATGTAGGGCCTACGGCAGTGTCGTCCAAATCTTCATGTTCATCAATGTCGTGCGATGAAGAATATGAGCTGGCCACCAGAGAAGGAACCTTGACCTTCTTGAATTTCTTTCGTGGAGGTGTAGACCAGTCAAAATCTTCATTAAGACCCATGTTCTTCAGATCTTCTTCACCATACAGATGTGACAGGATTGCCCAGGTGCGACCGAAGACTTGATGGAGGTAGTAGTGGGTTTTTGTCACATCCCTGGTCCTGTTATGCATTAGGCTAGACCTCATGTGAGCTTCATGTTTTAATTCAAATGAAATTTGAACTGAGGAATTTTGGAAGCCTCAAAAACTTAAATAAAAGAGGGGCAAAGAACCCTGGAAAATGCATTCAATGTTTCAAAATGGCCTTAAATAATGTTGGTTATATTTTGGCAAGGGTTTTACACCAAACCAAAAATAATGAACATTTTTGAGGAATATTTTGAGCACTGAATTTAAATCATTACTTTATTTGCATTTGGAACTATATTCATAACCTGTATAGAATATATTTCCAAATACCCTGAAACATTTTATGTGCTTTTGGAAAAGTCCATTAAGCAGCATAAATATTTTCAGAGGAGTTTTTGGGCATTGTTTGAATTATTTTAAATTCAAAACAGTGGCAAAATAAATTAAATAAAACAAAACAGAAGAGAGAAAAAATAAAACAGAGCAGAAGACTTACCTGGCGCTTACCTGTCCAGCCCAGCCGGCCCAGCTCCCCCACCTGGCCGGCCCAGCCCACCTCCTCCCCCTTGTCCTCTTCCTCCTCTGCCAGGAGGACGAACAGAAGCGAGGCGTGGTGCGCGCCCGAGAGGCCTCGGCCACCTCCTGCTTCCCCCCTGGCCACCTCCTGCCTGGTTGCCTCCCTCCTCGACGCCCGGAGACGCCACGCACTCCCCCTCGCCCCCTGCACCTCTCCTCTCTCCCCCTGGACCCCATTCCCTCCTCTGCTTCCCTCTCGCGCACACCATCGAGCGGAGCTCGCCGTCATCGTTGCCGTACTCATGGCCACCGGCCACCCCTAGCCTCGCCGATGCACCCAGGAGCTCCGCCTCGACCCCCTCTTTCTCCCCACCGATCCACGGGCCTCCGGAAGCCCTGCATCGCCGCCAACGCGCCGTCTTCAACCTCCGGATCCGACGGCCCCCTCCGGTCAATTTGCGGCCTCAGCACGTCCCCGGCTACACCGAGTTGCTCCCCCTCACCGCTGTGAGCTCCTCTTCGTTCTCCCCCTCTCCCCACCATCAATTGCATCCCCTAGCCGTTATTTCTGTGATGGCCGAGAGCTCGCCGCCGCCGCCGTGAAGCTCGCCGTTGCTAGCGACCCCCGCTGACCATGAAGAGCACCTGGACGAGTTCGACACGTCCGGCAGATGCTTCCCAACCGCCTAGCTTGTTCTTTTGGAAGCTGCAGCCCCGCGCCGCTCGAACCCGTAGCTCCGGTCG